>NW_026057580.1:53739561-53931499 GCF_023721935.1 Panthera uncia
ATATATATATTCACATATATATATTCACATATATATATTCACATATATATATTCACATATATATATTCACATATATATATGTATACACACACAAACATAGACGTACACACTCTCTGTGTATGTGTACATACATACATTTTATATAACTACTTTATGAATTAGTACCATCTTATCTTCCTTTTACAGATGGGGGAAAATAAGGTACACAGAGGTTTAGTAATGTGCCCAAGATCACTCATTAGTGAGTACCAACTATGTTAAAGATCTAGGTGTTTCAAGAGGATTTAATGACAGCTGGAAGAGCCCACATTACTTCAGAACTGGTCTTGGATAGAGTAGATACGAGGAACATGGAACTTATCTTTAAAGCACTGATATGAAAATGAGATTAGAAAAGAGTAGGACATAATATCACATGTCAACCATATTTCAATTACAAGAGTGGGACAAAAGCCAATATATGGAGAATGCAATTTAAAAACTCAATGTAAAAACTTTCTTACATAGCTGGGGGCACTCTTCTGTTTGAAAATTGTTCTATTGTTCCCAAGGCAGGCAGAAAGGACGATTGATAGGACATACCTTTAGAAGTAGATGGACGTGGATTTGAAGCTCAGCTTTACAATACCTTTTTCTACCTGAATAACCAAGGACAAGTTACTATCTCGTCTACAATTCTGGTTACTCATTAATGGGCTGGACACATTTCTTTGCAGAATGTAAAAGGATTTTATGAGCATCCTGTGCAACAGAACCTAGCACAGATGGTTGGTTCAACAAGGTTATTTTACTGTTTTCCTTCTTGCACCGTTGACTTCTCCTATGTCGTATATATTTCCTAATTTTATTCCCCCAGCCCTTTACTCCCTTCCTTCTTGCTCTCAGCAAAGCATCTTGCCTTCTACATCACGAAGAAGTACATCAGGTATATCAAGTATAAAGTAAACTTTATCAGTTTAACTTCCTCTAGTTGGGAGGACAGACACTAAACTAGCAAAGACTCCAACGTTCTGTAATTATAATCACGTACTCTCCAGAGGAAGCACAGTTCTGAGGACGTGTAATCTTTTGCTGTTTTGAAGGTACAACACACCACTGGGATAAGTGAGTCTTCATTTGTGACCTCTAGACTCTAGACATCAAAGTGGACTAGAGTGTCTATTAATACGAAGACTGTTCTTGTTGCTGTCACTCCCACTCTGGAACTTCTGAAGCAGTGTCTGTGGGGATGGGACCCTGTAATACGTATTCTTAGTAAGTTTCCCAGGTGCTTTTAATGACCTGACATTTGAATGTAACTGAGTCAATGAGTCAGGATTACATAATTTTCACTCACCGGGAGACTAATGGCTCCTGCACAGATAATAGAAAAATATTTGAAAGAAAAACTAGGTGAGACAAATAGAAATCTCTGTTATTTCTAGAAGAAAGCCATTTTTGTTCAACTCACCAGATATTGCATAGATAGCTTTTGGTATTTACTTTCTTAACATATCTGTGTGATTCAGACAGTGGCAGAGCAGATGACCTTCGCACTGAGGCTCCCTGTCTGGTACACATGACCCTACGTGATCCAGCTTCCCTTTACTACGCTCACCTCTTCTTTCTGCTCTGCCCCAGCTCCATGGGCCTCACTGCCTCATACACAAGGCACATTCCCCTCAGGGCTTTTACACTTGCTGCTATGTCTTCCCGGAAGTCTCTTCTTTTAGATGCTCACAGGTTTGCTCTCTGACTTCCTTCAATCTTTGCCAAGTGGCCCTTCCTAATGAGGCTTCCTTGAGCTTGCCCATCTAAAATTGCAACGAAAGGGGCGCCTGGGCGGCTTAGTTAGTTAAGCGTCTGACTTTGGCTCACATCATGATAGCATGGCTCATGGGTGTAGCCCTGCAGATTGGGCTCTGCCCTGACAGCTCCCAGCCTGGAGCTTGCTTTGGATTCTCCCTCTTTCTCCATCTCTCCCTTCCTGTCCCCCACTTGTTCTCTGTCTCTCTTAAAAATAAATAAACTTAAAAACATTGCAGGTACATCCTTGTCCAGGGTTCTCAACCCACCTTCCCTGGTTTGTTGCTTTCCAAAGCACTTAATAGTTTTGAATATGAAAAATTATTTATTTTATTACACGTCTCCCCAAACTGGATTATAAACTCCATGGTGGCAAGGCTTTGGTTATTTTTTTTTCATTACTATAACTGGAGTGTCTAGAAAAGTACCTGACACATGAGTGTTCAATAAACACTTTTGACTAACCTGATATGTAAGTTTTCAACCTTCCATTAGTCAATAGAATCCACCTAAATGTATACATAACGTGTAATTTCTTCCTCTTAGAATTTGAATTATTAGATGACAGGTAACATATTTACTTATTCAAATTCTGATAAAGTTTACATGTAAATCAGAAAGTATATTTTTGATACCATTATTTACATAAATAGCAATGGGGAAACATGATTACAAAACAAAATAGTATAAACATAAAAACATTGGGACTTAATAGTAATTCAGCCATGAAAGTTGACAGCTTCTTTTATTATTATCAGCCATGGAAGAGTGTATTATCTAAAGATTTTAGGTTTAAAAAAATTAAATCAGAGGAATAGCAGAAGGCAGTCCTTTCAAAGCTCTTAAGAAATATAAGAAAATTTCCTTATATGTTTGAATGATAAGAAGATGCTTGTTCTTTCTGATATGGTGGATTATAATTCGAATAGTTTTCAACCACTCAAAATATATATAACTTTTGAAGAATTGGGGAGTGCATTACAGTTTTTAGTTTAGTTTTTAGATACTTTCTCCCCTTATCTATCACTGTGTCTCACTGTTCCTTCTCTTCATATCTCACTAATCCTCTGCCTCCATTTTAGGGCAAACCACCTTCATCTCTGTTCTAAACAATCTCTACAGGTTATTCAACTGCATGTAGTACTTTAAAAATTGTTAAAGAGCTTTTCTCTTTTGCCTTTCTGATTATATGATTTTTTGTCTTAGTGTTCTGGAAACACCTGTCTGCCTCAAGATCTAGGGAGGGGGCTGTGTAAATGGAATTTGTTGCAGAATGAAGACTGAGAAATATGGTATGCATACCCTTCTTCCATGAGGGTATTTTGCAGGGAGACTATCTCTTGGTAGTGAATTTTGTTGAGAGAGAATAATCTGAATTCTTCCACCTCCACTTTATTTTTACAAGAGGCAAGAGATTAGAACTCAGTGTTTCCTATTACTTAAAAAAAATTTTTTAAATGTTTATTTATTTTTGAGAGAGAGAGGCAATCTGCAAGCAGGGGGAGAGGCAGAGAGAGAGGAAGACATAGAATCGGAAGCAAGCTCCAGGTTCTGAGCTGTCAGCACAGAGCCCTAAGCTCAAACTCAGGAACTGTGAGATCATGACCTGAACAAAAGTCAGTCGCTTAACCAACTGAGCTACCCAGGCACCCCTAGTGTTCCTATTATTAAGGAAAAGTTTTTCCATGTAATGGCACTGAGTGCCTCTTCCTGGTGTTAAGAAGATTTGACAGAACTGAAGTAACATGAAAACCTGGCTTTTTCTGATGATTTGGGGAGTGGAGAATATAGTGTAGAAGAGAGGGAGGGAAGGAGAAGGCTAGAGAAAGAGGAGAATCTGAAAGTCACCACACTTCCTTCTCCGTTTCCTACCCCCATGAAATCACCCAGCTGGCCAGTACCTTGGAAATATCCAAATGACATCTTTAGGGGGAGAATCAGGGAGTAGAGAGGGAAGCTTGATGACAGTGTTTTAATCACAGGGAGATTAAACATCAAAGGAACCGTAAGTATCAGGTCTGATTAATCGTTATGCAGAATCAAACCTTTATTACGCCCCTCTGTGCTGACCAATGGGTAAGAGATAGGAGGAAGTTAAAGACAAATATGAAAACTTATAGACAAACAACACAATCCATATATTGTTATGCACACTTGTAATGTTGTTTTAATTAAATCCTGTGGGTGATTAGATTCTGTGATCTAAATCAAATTATCTCAATCCCATGTTTAAAAACCTTAATATTGGGGCGCCTGGGTGGCTCAGTCGGTTAAGCGACCGACTTCGGCTCAGGTCATGATCTCGCAGTCCGTGGGTTCGAGCCCCGCGTCGGGCTCTGTGCTGTCAGCACAGAGCCTGGAGCCTGTTTTAGATTCTGTGTCTTCCTCTCTCTGACCCTCCCCTGTTCATGCTCTGTCTCTCCCTGTCTCAAAAATAAATAAAACGTTAAAAAAAAATTAAAAACCTTAATATCTTTCCCTTAGTATAATATACAAATCCTTAATATGCTAGGCCTAAGGTCTATGGAATCTGGCCTTTTCTTATTGAAATAATATCACCTTGCTCCAGCATCTGCCTGGGTCACAGGCTCCGACAGATAATTTCAATTCCTTAAATGTGCCAAACACACTGCCACATAGGGTCTGCCTAGGCCACTCCACTTACCATTTTTCACCTGTGTATTCTAACTTTTTCTCAGGTGCTTACCTGAAATACTATTTTCTATTAATTTTTCTATGATTTCTCAACCTATAATGGCTCTCACATTATTATAATAATAATGATTATTATTAGCATTCTCTCCTTTTCTTCCTTGCACTATAATATTCTGTAATTATATACTTACTTGTGGATGTCTGTTTCATGCCTGCAAGCTCTGTGTTTGGGGACTGTACATATTTTATTTATTCACCTCTACCTATTCATGGCCTGGAACATAATAGACATTCCATAGATTTAGAGAATTAAAACTAAATTTTTCCCATGAAAACTGGCCATATGTTATTTTCAAGGCCACTTTGAAATTCCTATAATTATATGAATTATATATGAAGTTTCTGTAATTACAACATCAACATTTTGTGGTTATTTATACTCTTTAGCACCTTTAATATTGTCTGGTCTAGTTTTAGCCCAAGTGATTTTAACCTCTAATAAATTGTCTTAAGTGAACTGGGTTTTTAAATGTGTATAAAGTCTTTGGAATGGGAATAAAAGACAGATAAGAAATTATGAACTGCAACTAACTGGGAGTCATTCCTACTCATCAGTGACTCACTCTCATCATTAAGATTTTAAACACCAATGAACTACTGTTTCAGAGGTGCTCTTAGATCTTAGGGGAGAAAAAAAAGATGTGTATAGAGAAAATGGGGTACAGTTAGCAATTTTCCTGTTACATTAACATGATGATTTGTGTTTGAAGAAATGAAAAAGAGTATATTTCCATGTGTTGGGATGTACTTGAACAACTCCAAGTGTGGATACGTTTATTGCATGTGTGGTAAGATTACAATTTAAGGATTCACACGAGACTCTGAAGGTGTCTTTTTATTCTTAATGTCACAATGCCTCTGAGGATGGCTCTAGAATTTAGCAGAAATAACATCAAGTGAAGGGTTACAGAGTTTCCCTGTTTGCCCTGCTCCCTCATCAGCTGTGTGAGCTCAGGTAACTTGGTTAATTCTCTGAACTTTGGAGTCATTTGCTGCAAAATAGGGGCACATATAAATGGTCTCTATCATTGCTAATAAACATGAAGCACTAAACACTGCCACTTCACATAGTAGGTACTCAATTAATGGCAGACATTTAAAAAAAATTTTTTTAATGTTTTTTTATTTATTTTTGAGAGAGACAGAGACAGAGCATGAGCAGGGGAGGGGCAGAGAGAGAGGGAGACAAAGAATCTGAAGCAGGCTCCAGGCTCTGAGCTGTCAGCACAGAGCCTGGTGCGGGGCTCAAACCCACGAACTGTGAGGTCATGACCTGAGCTGAAGTCGGACGCTTAACCGACTGAGCCACCCAGGAGCCCCAATAGCAGATATTTTAAACCATAGAGCTGCTTTCAGCATATAGTGGGTGCATAGATACTGTGTGATACACAGTTCAGCCTCCAAGAACTTCTGTGGGTTGTACAAATAAGAAGCATTAAAAGATCACTTACTTTTAACTTTTCATTATCGGGAGCATCACGTGAAAAGTGATTTTATTTTTCTCTCTTCTCCATTACACAGAATAACAATGAAATTGCTTATGCATTTATAAATGACTATCTTTGGGGCATGTCTACACAAAACGGTAAAGAACTTATTACTGAACTGAGGTCAAGCATGGTGTTCTGCACACACCAGGTACTCAATATATATCTGTTAGTTAGATGTTGCCTTTTTTTTTTTAAACATTTGCTTTTCAGATTTTAGCCTTTTAACTTTTCTCTTGGGGTTCTTTTTCATATACACCTTAATCGTGCTTGTGCTCACTTTTTTTCTCATTTAAAAACTTTGATTGTTTCTGATTCAATACTATTTCAGAATCATCCCTGTTGTTAAGACTTGTATTGGAGCAGCTGGGTGGCTCAGTGGGTTGAGCATTCAACTCTTGATTTCGGCTCAGGTCATGATCTCAGGGTCGTGAGATCAAGCCCTGCATCAGGCTCCACACTGAGTGCGAGACTCACTCTCTCTCCCTCTTCCCTTCTGTCCTGCTCGTGCTCTCACTCTCCCTAAAATAAAAAAATAAAATTAAAAAAAATTCTGTATTAATGATAGTTCACTGCTCTCGCATTCAAATATGCCAAAAATACAAGTCATAATGACTCTGTACACAAATACATATTAAACAACCATTTTATAACTGAATAACTGAAGACATGGTTAATTAGTTAGCAACTGATATAAACCATCCACCAACTGGGAATTTGCATAGACTCATCGGTATGATCTGGTCAGTCACGTCAGTTGAGATAAAGTATTGTGCACGTTAAGAATATGAATGTAATAATATTGTTGACACTGGCACTTTGGAATTTAAAAATAGAGTCAAGATTTTAATCAGAAACTATTAAGAGTAGTGGAAAATTTATATGTACAATAAAGAAGTATTAAAGTCTTTTTTTTAGGCAACAGTGAAATCTTCATGTCCTCTTTCTACTTTGTCAAGAAGAGCCCTGTGTAAAGTTCTGTACACTTACTGTATTTTTTTTTGTTTTGTTTTGTTTTCATCCAGACATCAGAGACTATTGGATCTCTAACAAACACACAAAGTCTCTAAGAAGAAGGATTGCTAAATGTGAAATCTGTCTTAAAGGACCTGCTTCAAAAATGTGCTCTCTCTGAGTATGAGAGATATTGAAGGAGGACACATGAAGAGAGGTATTTGGCAAGTGTAGCCAGCAAGTAATCAGTAGCCAGAGAATCACTAGTTGTCCTTATTCAACTTATTAAAATTATTTATAGGGCATCCTTACTTTCTTTACTGTTTTCTTCAATTATGAACAATAGATTCTTGACATTTTACATTTGCATTTACTTAAATTTTCAACTCTACTGTGATCCTGATTACTGGTAATGAAATCACACAAAATTTTAAAAAGTAAATTAAAAAAATTACCTTCACGTGTGTTTCTTATGTCATAGTTGGCAAAACATCAAGATAAGCAAGTAAACTCCATTTCCCATACTTCCTTGGCTATTGTAAAATGGAGCTACAAAAATAAGATCCTGTAGGGTAAATACATAGACTGATCTTATGAAAAGAGCAGATAGGAAATTATATTGGGATGTTAGCGACATGAATTTATCGCAAATGAGAGTGGTCGTATTTTCTGAAAGCAAACCTTGAGAAATGATTGACTAGAAATAGATTTAAGGGTGAACTTCTGGAAGTGTGGATTTCTCCAAGAAATCAAAAGAATCTTGAAAGTAGAGGCCCTATGGGAGTCTATTTCAAAGTAAACATTAAACATTTCCCTCAAATCACCTTGGGAAATTCTAGGATTATCCTTTATCTTAGGAGAATTTCTGAATTGGGAGTGGGTAGGCTTATGCACAGAGAGACCCTTTGGAAAAGACTGAGTTATGCATAATCCCTTGGAGGTCTCTGTTATGGGGCCTTGTCAGGTCTCACAGAGCTTCCCTAGAATTTCAGATTGTGAGTTCCAAGGTCTAGAGTCCATCTACAGTAGACATAAACCAATGATATTTAGGCACAGAACACTTTTGACATGTCAGTTTCTGTCAGTGAGACCTGGTTATCAGGCATTTTCAAGGTAATTTATATGAAGAACCTCTAACAGTGCCAGTTATCAAAGCTGAGTGGAACAAATATGCAATCAAACTTTATTTATTTCACTTGAATATATGAATTAGTTCCTGCTGTTTTAACAAGTATCCAACTGGCATTCGTTAGAATTAAATGATGATCTCCAAGTGAGAAATATAGTATGTTGGTAATCATTAGCATTTTATTGACCAATTTGGAATCACTGAATAAAACTGAAATCAAACAAATGGCTGTTAGTATAGTAAATAAGAATAAGAAAAAAAGAAAAGATCTTTCCCCTGTTGCAATGTTAATTCTTTTCAAATGATTAATGAGGAAATATGAACAGAAAGTTAAAAAAATAACCCAGCTATCAGATTTAGCATTAGCCAAAGGGCACGGACCATAAAGTCAATTACTGAAATTCTTAGAGATTTCCAATTCC
Organism: Panthera uncia; assembly: GCF_023721935.1. Taxonomy (NCBI): domain Eukaryota; kingdom Metazoa; phylum Chordata; class Mammalia; order Carnivora; family Felidae; genus Panthera; species Panthera uncia. The sequence goes on from NW_026057580.1 coordinate 53,748,054, forward strand.
TATTTATATTTTGGAAATAGTGTCCTTAAAATTAACAGAATTAAAATCTGCAATATTTATGGTCTCAAAACTTGTTTTCACTTTGTTTACTTAGCTAATGTAACAAATTTTTGCATAAATATTTGAGTTTTATTGGTTTCCCAAGATGTTCACAATGCTTTCTTAATAGTTTCTCTAATAATGTTTTCCCTGTTTGGTGATACCACAAGGACATACAATGGTGTCTCCAACATTTTTATATTTTTTTTATAAGGCAGGGAATTTAGAAAGTTGTGAATTCTTGAGGTAGGTCGGGGACTGCAGCAGTAGTGGTCTGTGAAGTCACACTGAAGGAAGTAAAAGAAAGGAGAAAAAGGAAAATAAAGGGAAGGATGGAATGGGGGAGAGTTCAGGAATTCATAGGGCACTACTTTCACGAGAAACATTACATGGGTCCTCTCATTTACTCCTTACACTTACCATGGATAAAAAACAGTGCTCTAATTTTAACATTAAAACCAACGAGGCCCAGATAGTTAAATAACTAGTTAGACAGCTAGTCATTCTAAAAGAAGAAGGATTTGAACTCAAGTCTATCTTAAACCATAGCACATTCATTTTCACTAACATCCTGGAGGGCCAGTATGTTTCAAAACTCTAATCAGTATTTAGACACTATGTGAACAGGGATAAAGCCTGATGGTGAAAGTTGCAGACTTGCAAAACTCCAGTGCACATTCCCACCAGGTCTCTTATGGTAAGTTAAGAGGGGTGGTTAGAAAAAAACAGGTCCCCCAGATATGCCTTGGGGTCAAACAGACACAGATAAGGCTGAGAATTTGAATCCTCGAATCTGTCCAAATATTCTTCCTTTTTTTTAAAAGTAGGCTTCCCAGCCAGTGCAGGGCTTGAACTCATGACCCTGAGACCAAGACCTGAGGTGACATCAAGAGTTGGACGCTTAATCAACTGAGCCACTGATGTACCCCTGTCTGAACATACCTTTCTAATGGAGTAACCCCTCCTACCATTCTGCCTCTCCCAACTACTTATTCCTGTCTAAGAGAACCAGTCTTCTCCCACATTAAGAATTAAAGCCACAACAAAACAAAACAAAACAAAAGAAAACAAAACAAAACAAAACTTCAAATGATGTTACCTGGGGCAGATACTTCATAAGGAGGCATTGATTCTCTTTGGTATGCACTCCCAATGTCCCTCATTGACTCCATGTCCCAAATGAGAATTAAGTCCAAGCATAGCACAGAGAGATAAACTGGGGCCTCCTCCAGGAGAAGACTGCTATTATACCAAGACAGTTGTCATCTGGCAGGAAATTGTCTTCACTAAGGCATTAAGGAATACGTCGCTGAGGGGATCACTGGAATTCATGAAACGGGGTTGTACTCTGTAGGCTAGAGAAGACAGTGAGCTCTGCTGCAATGGAATTAGGCTCCCTGGTGGAAAAGATGGGACCCCAGAGTGGTAGAGGTCAGGTGTTTGCACGTAACCTTTAGAGATAGAGTGGGCACAATTACCATAATTAGCCACAGAGGTCTAGAGCAGTGGCTAATTATTCCCAGGGCTCTGGGAATGAAGTAGCTGAGCGGCCTCCTAATTGCTGTTTGACTTAGGTAAGCGGAAAAATTCCAGGTCTGCTGAGCAAAAACAAGACTTGAAGTAGTGTAGTGGGGTTCATGGCCTCTTACTCAATCCTAAACCTAAATGATCTCATGGACCAGAATGACTTAATTGGCAGGAAGGCCAGCCCTTCTTGAGGAAAGACTCTTGGAAAGGGCCTCAACTCTTTACTGTGAGTCTCCCTCCAAGTCCTCTCTGGAGGCTTAATCCCTTAATAATGTGACTGAAAAAAAGCAAATAACCAGACCATAGGTGATTATTAGATACGGGCTCTGAACGGAACAGGGACTAGTGGAGATTAGGTGAAAGACAAAGTCTTGGCAAAGTCAATGTTACCCCAAATTCTCTGGGATTGTTTCTCCTGTTAACTCCCTAGTCCTGAAATATTTGAAGCAAACATACACTAACTGGTTCTCTATACGATGGAATGAGGCTAGAGCAGACAGTGAGGTCTGCTGCAGTGGAATTAGGGATCCCAGAGTGGCAGAGGTCAAGTGTTGGCAGGTAACCTTCAGAGATATAGTGGGCACAATTACTCTAATTAGCCAAGGAATTCTATAGCAGTGGCTAATTATTATAGAACTGTTCCATACAACTTCCTCTTATGGGATCCTCCCCCCAAGATGTGATGCTCAATCAAAAGCAATACCACATTCTTGGTGGATACTCCCAACACCATTAAGAACTTAAGAGATAACAGAGTAAATGTTTCTATTTTATACCCATTTGACTTTCCTGCTTGACTACTGCAAAAATTAGAAGGATCGTGGAGAATGACTGTTGATTATAACAACCTTAATCAGATGTTCTGGATATGATATGTTCACTGGAGCAAATGAAAAGTAACGTTGACCTTGGTATGCTATGCTATTACCCTAAAAACATTGTCTTATCTGCCAGCTACTTAACATAATCAGAGACAGTGTGCATTCATGTATCAGGGAGAGCAGCACTATTTACCTTTTTTGTTTTTAGTTCTATGACAAATTTTTGCTTTCTGTCTTAATCTCACATGGAGGAAACTTTGTTGTTTACTTGTGGCATTCCATAGCCTACACACTGATTCATTGCCTTATGCTAACTGAAGCCGGTCAGAAGGAAGTTACAAGCACCATAGTTGCTTTAGTGAGATACATGAAGGCCTGCCAAGTCCATGTCAGGAAGGCATGTCTGGGGATACTTTCCTAAAGTAAAAGACAAGGTGCTGCACTTGTTACTACCCTCCAAAGAGAAAAAAAAGGCAGAAATGCTTAATTTACTTCTGTAAAATTTGGTGCAAATATATAAAATATCTGGGCATGTTATTTTTTAATGTTTGTTTATTTTTGAAAGTGAGAGAGAGACAGAGCATGAGCGGGGAAGGGGTAGAGATAGAGGGAGACACAGAATTCAAAGCAGGCTCCAGGCTTTGAGCTGTCCGCACAGAGCCCAACGTGGGGCTGGAACTCACGGACAGCGAGAACATGCCCTGCACTGAATTCGAACACTTAACTGACTGAGCCACCCAGGCGCCCCAGGCATGTTATTTTAATATATTTACCAGGTAGCGTATAAGGCTGCAGTTTTGAATAAGGCCCAAAGCAAGAGAAGGCTACACAGCAGGCCTAGGCTATAGTGCAATCATCCTGACATATGGACCTTATAACCCAGCAGGCACAATGATGAAGGGGACTGTGGTATACAGAGATATTTTATGAGATCTCTGCCACATCTGAACATGAGAATAATAATGGAGACCACTTGGGTTTTACATTAGATCCATGCCCTATTCTTCCAGTGATTATTCTCCATTTGAAAAGTAGCTCCTGGTGTACACCTGGGTTTTGGTAAATAAACCCCAATTGCCTAATCAGGGGACACCAAGTGAGTTTATGATGCAAGTTGCCCAAAATGGAAAAGCCAGACAAGAACATATTCTAAGGGGTACAATGCTGAGGGATGAATTGTGCTGATTTTTCTGTTTCTTCTTCCAGCTCAGTTCTTTACTCTTTTTACCCTGTTGTGTGCTCTGAGAAGTATATCCTGGGCCCCCTTGCACCTGTAGCTTCTAGTTGTGTTTGGCCAGTGAGAAGTAATGAAATGGAGGGCAATGGGAAATTGATTACTACTTTATTTCCTTTGCCTCCTCTCTGCTGAGCTGAGGTTTCGCGGTAGTTGTGTTTCCTCTCTAGATCAACACCTCCTTTCCCTAATGGCCACAACTAAAACTCCTTGAAACAGTCTGAGAATAGTGTTGCCCCCCACACCCCCGCCCAAACCCCTTGCTAGTCCTTGGGACCTTCAACATTCTCTTTTGTTGCTCCTAACCTATTTCACACTTCTGTAAATAGTTCCTTTATTTAACTCTCAGCCATTATTCCTTTGAGTATGCAATCATTTTTTTTTGTCCCCTCAGAATCAATGACAGAATGAAAAGAGGATCCTGGGAAAATATCAGGTCATACTGTACTATGCATTTATGGGCTTTTTAGTAAGAGATAAATAAAACCTATCTCTTTTAAAGATACTGTTACTTTGGGGTTTTCTATTATAGGCAGCCAAGCATAATCCTCAATGATATAATTCCTCACTTTGGTAACTCTTTCTCCCACTTGCCTGGAAAGTGCCGCTGTTTTGGCCCCATCCCAGTATCCACTGTATCCCATAGATGTCTCTCCTTCCTCTGAGTGTCAACAGACTTAGTGCCTTTACTGCTTATTTTGGGCTGAGAATGTCTAAAATGTATCATTATCTACCATTCCCATATCATCCACTGTCCCTTAACCAAAATTCAGCTAACATGCCCTGAACTCAGTAGGTAATCAATGTATGTTGTTGATAAGATGATATTTCCCCCATTTATTTAGGAGGAGTCAAATTTCATAGCCTTTTAAGTGCAGAAGACTGATAGTTTAAGTAGTTTCTTTCTGGATTCTTGCCATAAGTCTGTCTTATGACAAGCTTTTTTTTTTTTCCTCTGACTCTGCCGGAAAAGCAATGTGGAAGACTATCGTGGGGGATGCTTTAGTAAAGAGGGAAGAAGAGACTCAAGCCCTGTATCATCTGGCTCCATGGTCACGTGCTGGGGCAGCCTCTGGTGTACATGGCCCTCAGAGACCTTTCTGCAGGTTGTGATCCTGTCAATCTGCTCATTTTACTCCGGTGAAATCTCCTCTTTCTTACCCACACCTATTCTTCCAAAAGCTGTAGCTAAGACTGCTAGTCCCTCACTGAAGGATGATTTTTGTCAGTATGTGTGTGACTGGCACATATCTCGTGAGATTAGAGGCACTAGAAGGGCAAAGGCTTTTTCTGCCTTGGGTACTTTTATATCCTTAGTGGCTAACACATGCCTGCGTTATAGCAGAAAGTCAAAGAAGTAATTTTACCTAAAATAGTAAACACATCTCCAAGATCTCAGTCAAAATCCAGCATAGTATTCCTCCATAAAATCTTCCTTTCTACTATTTTCATCACCTTCAAAATGCTACATGTGATAGATTTTACTCCCTCTATAATTCCATAGTAATTCATATATGTTTCTCTTATACATATTTGTCATTTGTTATTTGTCATGCTACCTCACAATTACATGTGTGTTTCCTACTAGCCTATGTCATTATCAAGCATAGTAGCTATACAACTGAGTGTTTAAACACCTGGGCTCTGAATTCCAGCTCTGCTACTTTATACCTATGTCTTCTTAAGTTAATGTAACTGCTAAGAGTCAGTTTCCTTATTTGTAAAGTGGAGACAATTTATTTATCCATGTATTTATCATTGATGTATTTGTTATGTGTTAGGTGCCAAGGTAGGCTGGTGATAGAGTTAAGAGAGAAGAAAAAGAAAAAGGAAAGGAAAGAAGAGGAAAAGAAAGGAAAGTGGACAATGTCCTTGCCCTGATAGACAGCACCTTCTAGCTATAGATATATCCATATCTAGCCATGTCAAAATCTTCAAAACAAGCAAACAATACAATTTCATACATTTACAAGTCATCCAAAAAAATAAAGGAAGATAAGGGAGTAGAGCTTGTTAGAGCTGGCAGACGGTCCTGGTGTTTGTTAGGGAAGCTGATTTGTGAATTGAAGAAGACCCTCAAGTCCTTATATTCTGTTTCTTCTCCTTGAGGCATTGGTATGATTACACATTCTATTGTCTCTGGAGTTAGGCATGACCTTGTGAATTGCTTTGGCTCATGAAAGGTGGACAGAAGGGAGTCTCATGCAGAAGCTTTAAGACAAGCCAATTAAAATTTGCTGTAACTTCTTTCCCCTCCTGGAATTATTATGGAAATGTTTATTGAGAAGGGGTTTTCATTAGCTTAGGGGACCCACACTGGACATCGGCTCATGATTTGACAATTGTTTTTGCTACAGTGTAACCTATGTATCCTTACTGACACGGGCCTCTCATCACAATGTCTGTCACCCAGAAAGTGCTCGCTAAGTTCTTCTTCTTCTTATTAATTTTATTTGGGTAACATTTGTATTGCCAGTGTTGAAACATAGTAGGGAGTCAATATCTTTTTCCTAATAAGCATGAGTTTTAAGGTATTAAAGTGCAAGTCTTTCAAGCCTACCTTCACAGATAGGAAAAGTAAAGTCCAAGTAATTCAAATTACCTGTCAGAGGGGGCACAGTGTCAGCCTGTAGATCCAAAGAGGACCTCCGGGGGGAAAATTAAACTTTAGGTTTCTAATGCTATTTTTCTATTGATTAGCAATATAAAACTAGATACACACACTTTTGAAGTTATTTTATTCGACAACATAATAAATCTAATTATAAATTCAGAAAACCTTTAAAAATCAAATATATAAATAAAAAATGTTAACTCAAGTAAAATACTATTAGGAATAGTAAACTTTGTCTCAAAATGCCAATATAAACTAACAATGGTTATTTATTTTGAGCCACAAAATTAAATTTTAAAAGAAATAACTAAGTAACTTAACCAGACAGAAATGTCAGTTTGAACTGAAATATAGCTCAGTTTCTCTTAAACCTTTGCAAGGGAGCCACAGGAAAAAAACCCATAACTTTTTCTTGTGGCAGAAATTGCTAACAGCACCAGAGTAAATCTGCTGGTTGTGAAACATGTAAGGACAGATCTGGAGAAGGGGGAGAAATGCAAAACACATCAGAGGCAATTTTTCAGTGGATAAAATTAAATCAAAGGAAAAAGCAAGTTTACTGGGACATAAATATAAATGATAAAATGAGAACTACATTTTCTAAAATAAGAATGTGTCCCTTACGTATTTGAGTACTATCTATGAAATCAACTCCATGATTTAAAATTCTATAAATGAAATTTTAAATATTCTATTTCTGATGTATACTAAAAACTAGTGAATTGATTATATTGTTTCTTTTTAGAGCTCGCTATCTACTACAACAACTGCTGGAGCAAAAGAATAAAATTGAATTTGTATTATATGTTGATGACAAATACAGTACGATCACAATAGTAGCTTTAATAGACTTGACTTGAAATAATGTGCTTTAATAGGCTTGATTTGAAAATATGCAGGTAATGGTTTTTCTAAGTTGTTGAAATAACCAATACAATTTCCTCCACTCTGGGAACTGAACAAGAAAAAATTAGTAGACTAGGCCATAGAGTTACACTGCACTTTTAATTTTCCTGTTGTTTTACAAGACATGTTAACCTAAATAGAACAGATTTGTGAAATGTGTTCTAGTAAGAATGAGAAATTGCCTTTTGCGTTGCTTTTAGATTTTTTTCTTTTTATTCCAAGCTTGTAGCGCTGATTATGTGACTATCAAACGAAACCTTAACCAATCAACCAAGTTTCCAGAAAGAGTTTTCTAGGAACCGCATGGTTCAATTTGGGTAGGTATAAAAAACAAACACACCCATACAAAAATTACTACAACAATAAAAATGACGTAGTTCTTAAGTTTGTATCAATAAAAGTTTATTTTAATTGATCTGTGTATCTATTTCAGTTGACAAGTAGCTTTTAATTTGGAAAATAGAATATAAAAATCTTTTCAAATAGTAAACCATTAAGAAAAATAATTATTTTTCAAGGAAGAGATATTCATATATATCCTATATTAAGTCATATATACGCTCTCCATGACTATATACACACACATTCCACATATAGAGGCATACATATGTATATGTGTGGCTTCAAGTCTGTGTTTGTGTACAATATTGGAAACAATATGAACAAAGTTTGAACTTATTTCTTTCTCATTTGTTTGAGAGAGAGCCTGCAAGTGGGGGAGAGGGAGACAGAGAGAGAGACAGAATTGTAAGCAAGCTCCCCGCTGACACGGGCCTTGATTCCACAACCATGGGATCATGACCTGAGCCAAAATCAAGAGTTGGATGCTCAACCGACTGAGCCACCTGCCTGCCTCAATTTCTTTTGTGATAAAGTGAAAACACAGTTCCTGTCCTTTTCTTGAGTTCAATGAGGTTGCTTTAAATGGTTTGACATGGGGCGCCTGGGTGGCTCAGTCGGTTAAGCGTCCGACTTCAGCTCAGGTCACGATCTCGCGGTCCATGAGTTCGAGCCCCTCGTCGGGCTCTGGTCTGATGGCTCGGAGCCTGGAACCTGCTTCCGATTCTGTGTCTCCCTCTCTCTCTGCCCCTCCCCTGTTCATGCTCTGTCTCTCTCTGTCTCAAAAATAAATAAACGTTAAAAAATAAATAAGTAAATGGCTTGACACAACTGTATTAGCAGGGGTAGTCATACTCCCCTGAGTTTCTAAAATGTATTAAAATAAAAGACTCTTCCACTAACAAATTCTACTAGAATTATCAATTCTTCACCACTGAAGTTTAGCCATTAGGCAGATGGATGGGTTTTTACTCCTCCTATCATTTTTAATTGTCATGGAATTACATTTATCCTCCCTAAACCAGTACAATGTATGCTGTTCTTGCTTCAGTTGAAAGGGATGCACCCTAGAAGAGATAAATTATTCCATTATCACCAAAACATTTATTAAATGTCCATATTTTTAGGAGGCAGGGATGAATGTTATAGATGGGAATTAATTAGGCTCAATTCCTGCCTCATTGGAGGTTAGAGTGTAAGATGTCCAGACAGCAATGATGCAGGCATTTTAAGGCCATGCATCAAACATGGGGAAAGAGATGAGTTAAGTAAGTTTCTATCAAGAACATTTGCACCCTTGAGCAAAGTATATCAGTGAACTGGGTGAAAAAGGACACCCTCGGGTGATGCATGTCATGGTGATTCACAACCACTCCACCAATCATGTAGGAAAGACCCCTGCCGAAATCCCAGGATTTAACTGAGTGCTGCTCAGGATAAGAAGGGGTAGGCACAGTGGGATTTTCCCTAAATCTTCCATATCTCATCTCAGAAATTACTGAAGGGAAGGGATTGCCAGCTACATCTGCGCTACATATTTTTTAAATGTCTTATGTGATGGGGGGAAGAGGGGTCAAATAGGGAATACGCCACTTATTGGCAAACATCATGGAGAACTACACTAGAGCAGTGGACACCTTTCATACTGGTAGAGTTTTAAATAAGTGCTTAGAGAATTACACCCATTTCACATATCAGATATCCCTAATACACCAATATATCACTACCTCTCCTTTACTACCCACTGCTAGGTGGTTCCCGGATCTTACTAATTCTACCACATTTCTGTTGCTCAACTTATCTCTCCTTCATCTTTTGCAAAACAAACCAAATTAACATAGATTGCTAATGTTTTCTTTTTTTTTCTTTTTTTAAATGTTTTTATTTTAGAGAAAGAGAGTGCCTATGAGAGCAGGAAGGAAGGGCAGAAGGAGAGGGAGAGAGAGAGGGGGAGAGAAAGAAAGAGAGAGAGAGAGAGAGAGAGAGAGAGAGAGAGAGAATCTCAAGCAGGCTCCACGTTCAGTGCAGAGCCTGACAGAGGGCTCAATCCCACGACCCGGGGATCATGACCTAAGTCATAATTAAGAATCAGTCATTCAACCAACTGAGCCACCCATGCACCCCTGTTTATCTTTTCTTTCTGAATAACTGCCTAGCCATTTTTTTTCTCTCTACTCTGTCTACCAATTCTTTCCATAATAGGTCCATGTGGCCTATTAATTTGAGATTAATTTTTTAAAAAATATGCATCATATCATACATTTTTCACTTAAAAAAATCCAAGAGCTTTCCATCAGTTAGGCAATGAATGCTTGACTCATGAAATTAACACGTAAATGACACTGATGTATCAGTTTTTTCTTCAAGAACTGTTCCCTCGCTGCCTTCCTGTTCCCCCATTTCAGCCATGAGCTTGATGAACGCATTGTGAGTTTTCCCGCCTATCTGTATGTATATATATTGTTCCCTCGGCTCGAAATATTGTTGTCGTTCTTCTCCACTTGAAGAGCCCTTTATTTACCTCCAATACCAAGTCTAAATGTCGTCTCTTTTACATAGATTTCTGGTGTGTTCCGAGCCAGCTCAGCACTCCCTACTGTTTTACCCATTACATTTTATGGGTCTGATTCTTCCAATGCAGGAGAGCTCTTAGAAGGCAGACACGGTCTTGTTCATGCATTCTCACTTGCCAACACTATCGGTGAATTAATATCATTTTCTTACGTGTTGATTTTTATTTTTATAGTTATTTCAAGCACATCGTTTCATTTTATACTTTCCATAAGTTTGTAAAGTATTACACAGCAGATGTTGTTCCCATATAACAGATAAGGAAATTGAGTATTAAAGCCAACACATCACTGAGAGCTTTTGCTTTGTTTTAAATATTTGTTTTGTTTTACTTACAGCTTAATATCTTTCCAGCATATTATGGCATTTGTTTTATAAACATTACATTTAATCACATGTGAGCGTGTATGTGTTTCCCTCTGCTATGGGGTAAAAAGAAAAACCACCCTTTTGCATGTATATGACTTTCTTTGAACATTCATTAAAGATCAGCATATTATAAACAACAAAAAAAACCCTCTTATCCCTTACTTCTTTCATTTTGACTCTAACCTCATCATGACATAAAACTACTGCTTGACAGATGATCCAACCAAGGTATTATAAAACATTCTTGATAGGTGCTTTAGGTTAATGATTTATGAAATAATTGTTGAGGTCAACTACTATGAACAGAGCATTCCAAAAGTCTTAGTACAAAAGTTCTAATAGATCATATCCTTTGTGCACTTTAGGGGAGGTAACCATAAATTTATTTTGATAATGTCTATGTCAGTCGGTATGTTTTATTTTTCTTTCATGCAAAAGAATGAGTATTAATATAAGGGAAAACCTGTGATTAATAGAGGCAAATGCAAAAGGACCTAGTTAATGTTGTTCCTACATTTCTATGTTGAAAATAAACTAGATTAAGTTTTCAGCATATATGAGAGGAAAGAGGGGAAATAATTATTAGCCAATATAACCGACTCATTTTTCTTTCCAGAAAACAGCAAGATTTAGGAACATAGATAGGGAAATATTGAGAGAAAGAACATTCAGGCATTTTTATAACTCTTAAAAGGAAGGGCAAATGACTAGATGATGGGTTTTGTGGGATAATCCTGTGTTTTCCTATACACGACAAAGTCACTCAGGCAGCTGTCAGTGGGGCACATTGCTTCAATTGCTTCTATAGTGGCTGTGATGGTTTTGTCCTGGCTCATTCACATTCGGGAGCCCGATCCCATTTGTGTGCACAGCCCTGCATTTATAAGCCGATGCCTGAGATCGGTTAGTGATTTTCTTCTGACCAAATGTGTGTGTACAAATATCTCCTCTTATCTGAACATTTTGAGGAAAGTTTGGTAAATCGTGCACGAATCAGGAGGGAGGACATAAATCAAAAGTAAAATCATGATTTCAACGCCTTGAACTCTTGCTGTGTATTTTGTCACTCTTGGGCCTTACTCAAATGGTTAATGAGACCGAAACTATGTGAAATGCATGTCTCTAAAATTTAAGTGGGATGCCACCACATTTGAGCAAAGAGCTATTAAAATGATGAAATCATTATATTGGGTCCAACGATGAAAGACCTTGTAAATATTTAGTCTTTCTCAGTCACAAACCACTTAAATGGATGAATATAGTCTAGTCATTGGTTTATGGTTCTAATAACCTCCAGGAAATGTCAAATTCACATGCTGTCCCAGAACACAAGATTTAGCTTTTGGATTTTTAATTTAACTAAAAGATGTGTAAAAGCACACAGTCATCCAGCTCCCTATTGGCTCCACATCTGTGTAGGATTATATGCAAACAATGTTTGAGTTAGCATTGGCAGTCACATAGGCTTGCTAGCTGAAATGTAATTAATTGTATTTTTTTTTTTTAAGATAGACAAAAAGGAATGAAGGAGGACAATTTGGAGAAGCACTGTTTTCAGCAATAATCTTACATATGAGGTAAGGCTCAAAGTTGCCAAAATGGAATCTGGAAATAGAGATCCATCAGCCTTATGTCTAAAGTAAATCATAATTGTTCTGAAAATGATTAACGCTGGGTGACAGCCAATGTTCCTTTGATAAAATAGTACTTAGTCTGATTCTACAATTGAGCAGACAGGAAATGGCTCACCTTTTGGTAATGAATTAACTCTTTCCTATAGGGCTTCAGTAATTCCTAAACTTAAGCCCTCAACATGTCTAGGATACTAGGAAATTAAACAGAGTTTCCAAGGGTTGCAAACAGTTATTCTTTCTCTATAATTATCTTACATTCCTTAGTTTTACTCTTATCTGAAGATTATGTTGGACAATATACCTATTGCTCAGGGAACTTAAAAATTCTCTCTGTTGATTTGGCTTCCTCAAAGTAGAAGTTCATAAACAATGGCATGGCAGTACTCCTTGGTGACATTTTCAGCCTGCGAAAGTTACACAAAATATTTTTCAATACTTTATAATAAAGTGAGACACAAGCAGAGCAAATTTCTACAATTTGTCAAATGTAGTCCATAAATTTGTAATAAGATTTGCAATTTCCTGATTCCTGGAATGCAAAAAACAAAAAGCAAAAAAAAACTTGAAATACCCACCCCACCCCCCAACCTAAAACAACAAAGTATGAAGCTGGGTCTCCTTCATCATACTGTGTATTTAAATGTAGACACAGGTCTCCACATTCCACACCATGCACCCTATATGCAACATTGCCAAGCCCAGGCTCTTCCTTCCCATGGGGATAAGTTAAATCCATCTAGAAAATGATTCGATCTGCAGAATGCAGATCATTTTAAACTGGAATGAAGAATAAAGCCTTGGAGACAGCACAGAATGTGGTTATAGTAGTCCACGTTAAAAATGACCAGAGCATCAACAAGGGATTTGGCTGCTAGACTAGTGTGGTTATTAATGGACAAATGCTCTTTCCTCAACCGGGGAACTGCTTCTACTCCTTGTGGTTATGGGAATAGGAAATGGAAGGAGACAACACTTTACTGGCAGACACATTACTGACCCTGCAGAGGCAGCAAGAATAATGAGGAGAGAAGGCTTTAGAGAAGAGTGTCCTGCCAAGCAGAATAATTGCTACAAGAAGTACAGGATACATTGGACATGATGGTGACTGGGTTGGATCATCCTCTATCAGAGTAGGGTGGATCAACCAAATGTGCTGGTGAATCAAATTATCCTAGAATGTTGAAATCACTGGGTAGGAAGCAAGGGCATCCTAATTCCTGTCCATTTATCAGTCACGGATATTTGAAGGAACCAACTTTTTATGTCAGTTATGACACATGTAGACAGCTACTTGCTACCCATATATCTGGAATGGTCCTGAGTTCAGATGTCCATTATGCAATCTGAATTTGTCCTGATTTTTTTGCTTTAATCAATATTGCAATCAAAATTATGTAGAAATGCAGTTTTAGACTAGAACAACTCTCCAAGACATGCTTAAAACCAACCAACAAACAAAAGGGTTAGGATGTTTTTTTGTAATTACAAATTTTTGCAGTTGTGTTTGGTTAGAAATGAACAAATATTAAATGTATGTTTTTTGGTTTGATATTTTGCTTATTTTGCGTCTCAAAATTGTTTACTTATGACAGAATCAAATCCTTGTGAAAAACATATTTGGAACAGAGTCAAGACGATATAATGCATCAAACAGATGAAGGAGAAATAAATAATGAAAGAACATAAATAAATAAAATAAAGTGAGAAAGCAAGCCATGTTACTGTAGGCTAAATGATATCTAGACGGGCCTCTCCTCAGAAACAGATATTCTGTTTAGTGTTTTTTCTCTTTTCTCTAACACCTTGACTTAGGGAGCCCAAAGAATAGCTTCTCCTGAGAACAAAAGCACAATTAAAGGAGTCATGCAGAGGGACAAACCAGTCCTTACCTCTGCCACTTAGAACTTGACACATAAGTGGATAATTTCTGAAGCAAGACAGCTTTTGCAGAACTATATTTTTTGAGATGCTTAAAATTCCTCCACTAACGATATATTCTTCCACTTGTGATTTATTATTGAATTTTAGAGCAGGAACTTATCAAGGCTTTTTGGGGTCTCTAAAGAAACAATTTGTTGAAATGAAACTGCCCCTGGTAAGGGTCAGAACATTATGAGCAGGCACTCGGGCAGTTTTCTTCATAATCATGTTAGAAAATCTTGCTTGCTGGAAAGGGAAAATAAGATGACCCCTCTAAGGAGCTATGGGAAAAGGAAAATCGGTGCTTTGAGTGGGAAGCAATGCGAGTGAAAAGGTATTAAAATGGACTTTCTTTGGATCCCTGCCTTTTCTGCTGTTTGCCCCCACTCTGCATACAAAGGGGTCCAGCTCTGGCTGCTCTTCCTGATGATATTATTGGCAGTCAGCTGAAAGTCTGCACAGAGAATGCCACAGTCACGGCAGGATTGTTTCTGTATTGAAAAAGCAGAGAGCAACTTCTTGGCACTCCATCGGAAGAGATGTGATTTCCTAACGAAAGTGGAATGCTCGGTCAGAAGAGTTGTTGGAACTTCCCCCTCTGCCATGAAACCTGGTGAATGGTTTGAGTTTTTCCAAAATTATTTCAAATTGAGCTGCTAGGAGGCTGTGCCGACCGTTCCAATTTTCCTCTCAATTTTGCATTTTGTTGGATGCTTCCCTCAAGTCTTCCAGTGTAGTTCAGTCATTAGTCAGAGCTGGAAGGTTTATTATTTATTTTGACAGTCACCAGCCTATTTTGTCAAACAGTACACATTACTGCTCCATTTGACAGGTGTTACTCTTAAAATCCTTCAGTTTCTTTTTCCTCCTTTGAGCGAGGCTTCTGTGTCTGCTGTCTTGTTTGCCTTCCCAAAGGAAGCACGGTACATTTTCTGGTTGATAAAAGCTTTATGTTGTTGCTACTTTTCAGTGACAGATTAGGCAGCCATTGGTCAAAAACTTTTTTCTTGATTTAATCTAAATTTTGGTGATGTGCTTAAGCTGGGATCCAGTGGGAGATTAAATAGAAGGATGAAAGAAAGGATGGTGGGCACAGTGTAACTAGAGGCAAGAAAGCACTGCCATTTCACCGAAAGATGAATATTATGAGGTTACAGAGGTCAAAACAAGCTTTAAGTTTAACGGTGTGAGGATTAGGCCAGAGGGAAAAAAAGCCACATCATTTATTTGTTGCTCTTACAAAAGGAAAATGCGTGTGACCGTAATGACCTAGAAGAGAATGGTAGGTCAGAGGAAAAAGGTTAGGTAGGTCTTTGTGGAGAAGATGGCTTCTGAATTGATTTAAAAAAAATTAATGTTTATTTATTTTTGAGGGAGAGAAGAGAGAGAGAGAGAGAGAGAGAGAGAATGAGTCGGGGAGGGGAAGGGAGAGAGAAAGACACAGAATCTGAAGCAGGCTCCAGGCTCTGAGCTGTCAGCACAGAGCCTAATGCAGGGCTTGAGCTCACAGACCATGAGATCATGACCTGAGCCTAAATGAGAGGTTTAACCAACTGTCCCACCTAGGCGCTCCATGAATTGATTTTTAAAGGTAAATGGTAATACAGACAAAAGAAGAGGTAGTCAGAAGGGCTTTCTATAATGATACCAATATAGGTGGGATGGTGAATTTGATTTTGGATATGTCGCTTACAACATATTATGAAGTGTTTGGGAATGAAGTTTTCTCTGATATTCATGGCCCATCACTGTTATCCATTTGGTTGGCTAACTTCCTTATCTACTCAAGTGTCATTTCCTCAGGAAGACTTCTGACTTCTGACTTGCTGACAGTGTGGAGCCTGCTTGGGATTCTCTCTCTCTTCCTCTCTTTGTCTTTCCCTTGCTTTCTCTCTTTCTCTCTCTCTCTTTCTCTCTCTCTCTCAAAATAAATAAATAAACTTAATAAAATAAAGTAAAGTAAAATAAAATAAAATAGGTATGATACTTTCATCTCAGGATGATTGTGGAGATTAGTTTTGAAAAAAAAAAAAAACTTTCTAGAAGGCCTGAATTTGTTAAGTACTCACCAAATGCAAATTTATAACTTCATGAAATCTTTCTATAGCACTCATCTGCACCATACTGATTGGTAACACTTTAAGTACATGCTATATCTTCACAATTAAGGAGTAAACTACTTGAAGGCAGTGACTCCCCAGATCCTTGGCATAGGGCCATACACATTTAAAATTTGGAACATGATAAAGTCTGTTGATTAAGACATTAACATTACTTTAAAAATATAAGCACCATTTTGGGGGGAGTAAATGTGAACTCACTGGCTTTACTGGAATTAAGACAATGTGTATTAGTTTGTTATTGTTTTGCATTCTACATTATGCTGTCTTCTCTATAAAGCAAACTTTACTTAAAAGAAATGTATATAAGAAAATAAGAGGGCTAGTGTTTTGACAGTCAGAGGAGGGTTTTCAAAACCTAATGCCAGATGTTAGGTCAATCTTGGGAATCATGGTCATTTTAGTTTTACATTAAGAATTTTATGTCTCTTTTTAAGACATCCAATAATATTGCAGCAATTACATTTTTAGGCAAAAGCATTTTAGAGATCAAATGCTTTTTCCCCTCTTTCTGAAATATGATTATTTCAATTACTAGTAGCAACAATTAATCACTAACTGATTCATCAGCCTGCAGCTGGGATTGGAGAGCTGACTTCCTTTCTTTATTCCTATTTTATGTTCTACTGTGCTCAGCAGGGATTGACTAATAGCAAGCTAATAACCTTTTCCTACTCTGAGTACCTTTTTCTAATACCCACAAAGAAGAAAATTTTAAATACTTTTTCCCAAGTACATCTTTACCTCACAATTTCTGAAGGGAACTTTAACATTACAAGTGTCGATCCATTTTGTTGTAAGAATAAGGAATTATAGGAAGACATTTCCTTAAGGTTTGTCCGACCATTCTTTGCTATGTTTCACTAAACAACTCATGCTAGAGGGATGGTTATATAACTCACTCCAAATGGGTAACGATTTTCTATTTCTTGGAATTTATCTGAGTCATATGACTCCGTATCTATAATATACCAATATATACATACCCATCTATATAGCAATAAATCTTCTTCAAGCATTCTAGTGTTCTGATTATCAGTATGTTGTATTTCCTAGAATTCAGTGAGAAGATATTGTAACCTATTTGGATTATTCCTAGGAGATGCCAGAAGCTTGGCCCAGAAGAAGCATACTCATCCTCTACTCCAGAGGAGTAGGTTCTTTTAGAACAAGGGCTCTCAAATAAAAAATCCATAGACTTCAAACTATCTGCAAACATCAAAGAACAATTTGTGTCATTGGGCATTTTCCATATTTTGTATAAATTTCTCCAAATTATTAACATAAATCCTCTTAATGGAAACCAGATTTCCCCTCAGGACATACAGAATAACCTTCTAGATAACCACATTCATTTATTTACTTAACTATTTTAAAGTCTAGTATCCTTGGAAAATGTTAGCTACAAGATCTATAGGCTAAAATTCACTCTTCTTAATGTAACTGAAATCATAATTAGTAGGCACTGGTCATACAGCTGTCAAGAACTTAGAAGGGTCTGAAACTTTACCCTACCTATGTGCCAAGTTAGCTTGCTACAGTTTCATGGGTGATGGCAGAAGACATGACACCCCTGAATAAGACACAAAGAATTTTATTACTCACAGCAATGGTAGTAGTCAGAGTATCGGCATTTTATGCTGGTGTCCCACAGGGCAATGCTAAATGGGTGAAATATCTGCTCACACATAGTGGTTATATAAGAGGAGTAGAATTCCAACCATAGGAATAATGAATCTTTTATAATGGGCAGTAAACCTGACTGATCTTTGCCCTAAAGAGAAACAATATCTTTGTTGTATTGAACTGTAAACGTGCAGGACCCACAGAGAATTGTCTTCCAACTATACTTATCCCTTGATTCAACACTCTTTTGACTACTGGAAAAGTTTCCTACTAGTACACCACTCTGTCAGGTGCATTGATCAATGACTCATAGAGGTTAGGACCAAATCTGTTAAATTTGTCTCATACTATATTTAATTAAGGTTACTATCAGTAGGACTCTGAGCAGCAGGATAAGGCAATATTCAATATTAACATCAAGTGTTCCAGACCCAATCATGTGAGCAAATCTTATAAACCATCTCGATCTACCTTAGAAATCCAGGTGTATTTCTCCTTAAGTTTCCACCTTGACCTTCCCATCTGGATCAAGGCACTAATCCAGGTATAGTGGGATATATCAGCGATCACACAGACTCTACCTTGCCCTGCAAGAAAAAAATTTATGGCCAATATCATCTATAACAAGCCTGGCCACTGAGTTAAGGTTAACCTGAATACATTCCAGGACTGAGGTGGTATCTTTGATCACCTCAACTAATATTGAAGAGAAATTTTGTGTCAATTTTTCCTTCATGAATTTGTGTGTCATCCTTGTGCAGGGGCTATGCTAATCTTCACTGTATCATTCCAATTTTGGTATATGTGCTGCTGAAGCAAGCACTTATATCACCTTGTCTAATACAATTTTCTAATTCTAATTTTTCCTACTATGACTCAGATTGTAGGGAAAACTATGACATTGGTATAAGTAGCAAATCATTTATCCCTCTAGAAGGCTCCCCAAGCAACTAAGTGTAGCTCATTTTGGAGATACAATGCAGTCATTTAAGGGTTACATTACCCACTGGGAGTGTTTTTTAACTTGGAGACCTCTTGTGATTACTCTTAAGAGGACAATAATAATTTTATGGGAAAGAAATAAGGTAATACTTGGCTTCCACACAAGACCTATAATCCCAAAAGTACTCTTGATGTCCCTAAAAGGATGGAGCCATTTATAATTATTGGAGCTCCTAAAGTGGAATCTATATCATCCAAGATCACAAGTTGACATTGCCCCATTGTGGCCTCCTAGCCATCTGGTAGGTCTCAGGTTTCTCAATTCAGTTTGAATACTTCAGTCTAGACATTGTTTTTGTAGGTAATGTTTGAGGACAGTTACTCCACTCTGTCTTATGTACACCATCAGCCAGATAACCTTCATCCATTCCAGAGAATCACTCTGCTGCAGCAGTGGAAATATGGATGAAACAGATAACTAAAGGTGTTTACAAGAATTTTACTGGGAAGTATAGGGACTAGGATTATCACGTTCTCTTTTGATAGACTTTTTGGTAATTTTAAGATGAATGGCAATCAAACGGTGGCCAGAGCTTCCTTATAGGAACTTACAGACCCAGAAATCAATTAAATTTAAGTGCTTATTAGTTTGGGAAAGATACACAAGAGGATTTTTCTTGAAGAAGGCTCTAGGAGTGATCTATAGGAAAAAAGAAATATTAATGTTCCTTTGCCATCCGTCTTTCCAAGGGTCTAAGATGATCTTGCCCAGGTGACAGTTTGTTGCTCTCCTCCAGTGCCTGAAATACTTGTATCCCATTACAGTAGCTGTAACTTTACCTTTTCTCAATCATCCCCTCCTGACAGTCACAGTTTTAATTTTGAAGGGACAGGTACAAAAGTTATAAGAACAATTTAATTAAAATTATAAAGCTCTGTTATTTCCCTTACTTTGGCCAGTATGGGCTACTGTAGGCAACTTAACAAGCAATGTACTCAACCAAGTGGTCATTATCTTTATAATGTAACTATGCCACTCTTCTAAGATAATCTAGGTGGTTGAATAAGAATTAAATAGAGACTGTACAAACCAAGATATCCCCGAGTTGATATTAGGCGAAAGCAAAAAGTACCATGCTCAATAATGGTCAGGGTGGAGTTCCAAAATCTGTATCTCTCTCTCTCTCTCTCTCTCTCTCTCTCTCTCTCTCTCTCTATCTCTATCATCTCTATCTCTATATCTCTATCTCTTTATCTCTAGCTCTATAATCTATTTCTATCTATCTATCAATCTATCTAATCATTTTATCCTTTTTGGGAGCAGTGACTGAAAAGAGATGACCCATTTCTGAGCACAGCTTTATTTGGTGGCAAAGTGATACACTAAGGTGTGTAAATGAGGAAGACATGAGGCAGATATACCCAGAAACCTTTTTAAGTCAATTTTTGAGACTATTCCAATGTTCTACAATACAAGATGCCTGTGGTTCTTATGTAGTATAGGAAGTCCATTGAATCGCTTAATTATTAGCTCATTGTCATGTGACCTTTAGATAAAAGATGCACCAGTATAAGTCTGTAAGTGGTCTATAAAGCTGAACATGTGACATAGACTAGTTTAAAGAGCCGTTGTAATGTGTCAGACTATGCTGATCAGATATGGAACTGTAATCTGAAAAAAATGTCAAGAGCTGTGAGGCATTGCTGATCCCCCTGAGAGGGCTCCATAGTTTGGTTTAGTCAATATGCTTTGAACAGGTGAGTGCAAAACCCAATTTGCTGTGGCTTCTCCTACCACAGGACAAACACATATACTTATGGTAAGATTCATATGTCTGGCATGCTGTGGTAAAATGTAGATTATAAATTCATGGTCTTTGAGATGCCTGGGTGGTTCAGTCGGTTAAGCCTCAGACTTCAGCTCAGGTCATGATCTCATGGTTCATGAGTTCAAGCCCCACATCAGGCTCTGTGCTGACAGCTCAGAGCCTGGAGCCTGCTTCAGATGCTGTGACTCGCTCTCTCTTTGTTCCTCCGTCTCTCCCTCTCTGTCTCTCTTTCTCTCGAAAAATAAAAATAAACATTAAAAAAATTAAACTTATACTCCTTGACTTTGTGCTCAATGTATGGCGATGGATATGTTGCCATATCTGGTAGGAGGTAAATGTAGACAAGAACAGGAACACTCTAGACAATGCAGCATACTGATTCCACTTGGTCTCATCAAAGAACAGGTCTTCACCGATCATTGTAAGCATCTCCATGATTGGCCCAGATGGTTCAATAAGCAGTATGGTTTGCTTCCACAGTTTGTAGTCCTAAAGAGATGTCTCTAATCTGCCAGTCTGTAGTTCACCAGGTGGCAGAATAAATAATCTAGACTACTAGCAGCAGCTCAAGAGGCAGTAAACATAAAATGAGTTTCATCAAGGAGTGTATTGGTTAACTGAATTGAACCATCATGTCCATGTTCAGTTATGCATAGCTGGTGTTGCTGTTGTACAGCTGTAGCAGTCCAGTGGATACCATCAAGTGTCAGTTTAGATGAAATATCAGTGAACAAGGCCTAGGCATTTAGGGTAATCTCCGTGAATCAAGGATCCTGTTGGATCCAAGGACCCAAAGCCAACAGCTTTGCTTCAATTGGTGGAGAGGAGGATAAAGATTTCCTCAGAGAGATGATTACCATTTTTTTTTCTTTTCACATAAAGAAAAGATGCTATAGGGGCCAGGCAAGCACTATTTTTGAATATACCATTTCTATTTGACAAGTGAGGATTATTGGACCCTTCCTTGTTAGCCATTGTTACACATTGAATCCAAGTCAACCCAACCCCAAATGGTAATATTAGGCTGGAAAGTCACAAAGCCTTCAAGGAATCAGTGTGCAGTTTTAAGTAGAGTCTTATAGCAGCTGATTGCTGCTTTCCATAAGGGGTAACTATGTCATGGAGGCAACAAACCCAAAATATCAAAAAACATCTCTGAATGTAGGGTGCCTCCTTTTGCCAGAGACTCCAGACAGCAAAACTGTCAGTCAGAGACACTTGCAGCTTCAAGAGGATAGTAGTTTAGAGAACATGGAAAGCTCATTGGATAGCTTCCAGCATACATTTTGGTCTGGACCCTATTCAAAGGATGCTTATTTGTGGTCTAGCCAATATAATGGTCCAAGTAGAATGCCCACTTGCTTCAAATACCCAAAGAGTTCAATAAATTATTGGATCTCTCTTTGGTGAATAGCAAAGTGACAGTAGTTTTTCCTTAACTGCTGGAGGTTTGAGAGTTTTTATATAAACTCACATAGGCCCAAGATACTCCATGGCTGGTAGCCCTCTGAATTATGTTGGGATTTATCAGCCACTCTTGTTGGTAGAAATATAATAACACTGCAGTCAAGGCCATTGACACAAAGGCTTCTGACTTGCCAACCCCCAACTCATCTTTTTAGTGAAAACTTCAGACGTTAGAAAGTAGAGGCATTAGTATTATCCTGGCCCAATTCCTGGTGGCAAATGGCACGGGGAACTTATGTACTCGTAGATGAGTACTGCAAATGTATATTGAAGGTCTTACTATATGAAGGCACTTTGGTCTTCGTCCTTGGGTACCAGTGGGACAGAAAAGAAGGTACTGGCATTGCTCAACACAAAACACCAAGTGTTATCATTCTGTGCAATGGATTCCTTTATAGGACTATAGCAGCAACAACTGGATCCAGTTAGCAATAATCTAAAGTAAAGCTTTATCTCCTGTTGTCATTTTTCACTGACCATAGGTTTGTTGTGTTAATTGGAACCTACTCTTGCTACTTTAAGATTTAACCAAAGCTGTGATTTCCATTTGTCCTCCTTATATTAAATATATATTTTTGTTGGACCACTCTGAGTTGGACAGGCAGACACATTGGGAAGTGATTTATATGTGCCACTAGCAACTTTCTATATGTAACACTCCCTGATTGGGAGAATCCACTCTGGATTTTATAAGTGTTCACAGCACACAGATTAATATACATAAATGTGTATAATACATTAATATACATTACTGTACATTCAGCAGTGGAAATCCTAATAGTATGTTGAATTGGCCCAAAGAGTCTCATCCACAAAAATTTATTAGCTCTTCTTCCCCAGTGTGTACCTAGCCTAAATTTTATTGCCTGAATCTGGATACCCCTACACCTATGGAACCAGAGAGGATTGTGAGTTGGGCACCTTTCTCCAAAAGATTTATATAAGTTTGAGTTTCTTTTTTTCCCAAATTTCCCAGCTTACCTAGATGGGTGCACATGGCCTGTAGTTCTACTTGTGTTTCAAGCACACCTAGAACTCATTCAAACCATCTTTCTCAAAGTGGCTTAAGTCAGGGTAATGAACAGAGAAGAATCAGAGAGCCTGGAGGAATTAGAAGGCAAGGCACACTTGCTTTCAAATTTGAACAGTGGTGACAGCATGTAGCTCAACCAAATGAACCTCTAATATTTTCAGTCCACCCAAAGCCCTATATGAGCAGCAAGATCATCCTTACTGACACCCGATATTTTAGATTTGGGGGCCCCTTCATTCAACTGCCATTGTCACATTGCCTTCTGGTTGAAGCTGCGCACTTCATTTCCTTTGGCTCATTTGTATTTAATATACAGAGTAATGCTGCCCTCCTCCTCTTCCTCTTCCTCTTCCTCTCCCTCTTTCTCCTCCTGTTCCTTTTTCTCCTCCTTCTCCTCCTCCACCACTACTTCTTCTTCTTCTTCTTCTTCTTCTTCTTCTTCTTCTTCTTCACAGATTTCACTCTAATCTAGGGCATTTTCAGTTACATTATCAAAATAACAACTAGTAAGTTCTTGCAGAGTTTCAACATAAAGCCTAAGGGAGTTTTTCACGGTGGCATAACTTGCTAAACAAATTTATCTAGATTTCCTTGGGTCCATTCTCATTCGTTAGTGGGCCATTTCCATCAGCACTGTAAAGCTAATTCAGGGAAGTAAGAACCCCAATATTAGTCAATGCCTCATCCATGGTTTCTCAGAAGAGTTTGTCTTTCCCAAGGAAATATCCTTGAAAGGGACAAAACTCCCTCAAAGTAGCCAAGACCCACTGCAAAAAAACCCTGAGGCCATTACTGTCATCTTTGAAAAGATCTAGGGTTGGCATGCTATGTCACAGAAGCCTCTAAGCCATAAGACAATTCATCTATGGCCATTCTTTGTTAACAGGCAGTATGTGCCCCAAGTTAAGCATTATATTCCTCATGTCTCATCTCCCAAATCAACTAACAAAAACTCTAATCCTTTGCCTGATTTCTGCCCACAGAGGTCATAAATTTCTCTGTATTTTTCCTTGGCACATCTCATTTGAATGAAAAGTGGTGGAACTTTCTGTCATCAACCCCCAGGAAAAATTTTACTACCAGTTATTGCAAAGCCAAAGACCTGAGGATGATCACTGGGTGGGGGCCCAGTTTCACCTCTTACAAGAGAATTAGCAACACCCTGGGCATCATTTTAGTAGTTGTCTTTATACTTACTTCCTAGTGCTTGGTCTGAAACCATCTCTTCAATTCCTCTTAATTAAAAGATTATAAAGTGGAAGATCCTACTTAACCCACTTAATGATACATGAACTTTCCTCTACCCTTATTAATAAGCCCGTGAGACCCTAATCTTTCTGCTTGGAGAAAGCCATGTCTCCATAAGCATCCCATCTCTCAGAAAAATGGAGGGATTTGAGATTTCACCTAACAAGTTATTCTACCTCTCTTTCACAGATGCTCAGAGAAGATGATCAATCAGGCAGTCAATCTCTTGGATAAGAAACAAAGAATTTTATTATTTCCTATGTCTGTTATATCAGTATTTATGTTGGTTCCTCAAGCTCCAGTTCCCATAGGGGAGCACAAAGAGGTTCATGTAATATCTATATATGTACTGGGTTACAATACAAGGGAGAAAACCTGAGTTAGAAAAACCAAATCCTTTCTACCAGGTAGAAAGTATGTCTGATTTTTACCCAAAGGGAAAGATATTTTTGTTGTACTGGACAGTAGTATTAATGACAACAACAAAAATCAACAAATCCAATGAACCAACCAACCACCAACCAACCAATAAAACAAAACCAAACAAAACAAAAACACCAACGCCAAAACCCAACCAACCAACCAACCAACTAACCAACCAACCTACCAACTGCTCTTGCTCCAGAGGAAAGAACTACCTCTATTTCCTGAGGCTATTTGCTATGCTAACATCCTTGAAATAACAGTCCAGAACAAAGGCCTAAGACTTGCAGAAATGTGAGAGACCCATGAAGAATTATCTTCCAACATTACCTGTAAAAATGTATTAAAGTGCATGCTCTCCCTATCTTTGTCTCTGTCTCTGTATCCATCTCTGTCTTTTCTACAGTCTCTCTCTCTCTCTCTCTCTCTCTCTCTCTCTCTCTCTCTCACACACACACACACACACACACACACACAAACACACACACACAGCAAATGTTGAAGAAGTGTTTCTGAGGTATCTTACAGCTTTAAAACAATTCTCAGGAATTTTATAATAAAAAATATTAGGATGTTCATTTGATGTGAACCTTAGAATTTCTTTAATAGCTGATAGGATAAGAAACTCTGACGTCTTCAGTAATCATTAATGGGAAATGGAATGAATTCCTACCATATTAATAAACTAGATAAGAGGAATGGTGGCAGAGAATAAATGGGAAACTGATATGTTTCCCAACGTTGAAAGTCACAAAATTAGGAGCATTATGTGCAGCTAAGCAGATATCAGGCTGAGGAAATAGGCTGGAATGAGAAAGTTTGGCAAATATTTGAAAAAAGAAAACAATTTGAGTTAAATTTATAAATGAAAAGAAATCCAGTCAGTTAAGGTGATGGAGGAGGAGTGAGGGTAAAGCAGTCCCGCTTCACTGAGCAAGATAATAGTCTGCTCAGAGTATTCTGGACCCTGGAATTTTAGAGACTAAAGATTTAAGGTGGCTATAAAAGAATGAATTGTAGTAGTTGACATAGGAAGGATGAATAAGGATATCAATTGAAGCCTACTCAATGTAAGAAAAATCTGGCAATGTTTCAGAGATGATGATAGTCAAAACTATATATGGAAGAAGAAAAAATTCCTCTCAGAATTTTTCAGTATAGAAGCCATTTAACTCACATGGAAGTGAAGGTCTTTGGGACAGCCAGCTATTTCACAGGACATAAAGATCTTTTCCAGTGGGAGGTAACAGATATAGCCCTCCCAGCTCCTGTCTGAAGATATATGCAGCCCAAGTTTAGGAAATGCCTATTATTATATTATTTTTATTGTACCATAAATATTCATAGCATCATACCACAGAGGAAAATTGTGCCGAAGGAGAGATAGAATTCCAGCATCAATGAGCTTATGGAGCAATGTAATATGCAGAAGGAACAGAAGGAGAAATGTAATATACTGACTTTTAATTTTTATTTGAGACTGATGTTCATGCCTATCTAAAGCCAGGCTCATTAGCAGAGGAGCAAAATAAATTATATTAGTACAGGAGGGAAGCATACTACAAATCCCAGACTCTAGTTTTGACAGACTTATTTATTGCATAAATATGATGAAAATGTAATGATTACCATTTATAATTATGTTTTGCAGCCAGGTTTTGTTAGTCCTTTTTAGAAACGAACACATGTAATGTACAAGAGATATAGAATAAGTCCAGTTTATTCTCTCAAGAACAAATATCTTTGTACAGTCAAGGGTCTCACACGTAGAATGGACACTTCTTATTTGATATTCCCATCTGGATCTGCCTTGAAACTGGGAACTAAAAAGAGCAATGCAGAGGTTTAATACATCAAGACTTAGTCTTCCTAAAATCTCTAGCATAACTCCACAATGAAATACAGTCCATTTGTACTTAGCTTTCTCAGAAGCCACCTACTTTGATTGACTCTTGAATCATGCTGCCTGTGTAGTCTACCTTGCAACAAAATCTAAGTTTATTTGTACATGTATTACAGAAGCTAAACACATCTGGAAAGTAGGACTGTGGAAACACATTTGTATAGATTTGTGTACATTGTCATGTACACAACAAAGTGGATTTTGAATTGCAACTTTGGAATACAGTTCTATCAGTAGCTTTGTGTAGACATGAGTATGTGGAATTGACTTTGAATTCTAGAAGTGTGGGTTCAGTTTGATTTTACTTGCAACATCTCTAGGGAAACCACTGAAGAAAGTTGTATTATCAAGTAAATAATAATTTTAACATTTATCCAGTCTTTTCTATGTGTCAGGCATGAGATAAACATTTATATGCAAATTCTTGTTTAATTCTCACCACAATCCCATGAGGCAGATACTATCTATTATCTCAATTACATACATGAGGAAATGCAGGCTTAGGAAGTTACATAACTTTCCTGAACTCATAAACCAGTTAAATGATATTATCAGGACTTAGGCCAGGTTCTGAATGACCTTGGAGTCCAAGTTCTTCATCAAGATCTCTGCATGATCTTGAGAAACACCTAAGCACAGTCTAGGATTCTGCAAGGAAATAAATCTAAAATTGATTTTAAAAAGAAAGATGAGGCATGTAATTCAGTTAACTCAATTTGTTAGAACATGTTATTTAAAAAATGTTTTCTGTTCTACTCTCCCACATTGGAAAGTTATCTTTATCAAGAATCCTGAGTCACAGAGTGGAAATCCAACCTGGGAAACTGCCCTGCAAATACAAGCTGCTTTTTTCCAAAGGGCCCTGCATTATTGTGGGTGGTTCAGCATGAAATATCACCTTTTTCAGAATCATACTCAGTCCATTATAATCCCAACGATAATTTCAACATCTCAACTTTATAGCTAAATCTCTCAACAATAGTTTGTTATGAAAAATAGGGACACCTGGGTGACTTAGTTGGTTGAGCGTCCGATTTTGGCTCAGGTCATGATCTCACGGTTTGTGAGTTCAAGACCCGCTTTGGGCTGTGTGCAGATAGCTCAGAGCCAGGAGCCTGCTTTGGATTCTATGTCTCCCTCTCTCTGCTCCTCCCCTGCTTATGCTCTGTCTCTTCTGTCTCTCAAAAATGAATTAACATTATAAAAAAAATTTAAAAAAGAAAAAGAATTTTAAGAATTAAAGAAATACCTTAAAACGCTGCAAGTTACAGAGTCCATGTTTAGACATATCATTGAGTACAGAACAGTCATACTTAGTAGTTCAATGTATATTGATCAGAAATAATAGTTCTCTAATCTTGCAAAATGATTTACTCAATAAAATATTTAAATGATCTATATAAATGTTCAGGTGAAAGCTGAACAATTACATTATTTAATTGTGCTCAATTATTTTCCTGGGAAAATAAAATGGATTCTGCTTAAAATTTTGATAGAATAAATGAATCACCACTTTGTATGAGCACTAAGAAACAAGAGTATTAAAAATATATAGCCACAATATTTTGTTAAGGGATACACAAGGTAAAAAAGATGTAAATTATAACATCAAAACCATTAACTATGTGTGGAGGGGCAGTGAGAGAGTTAAAATGTAGAGCTTTAGTTTGTATTCAAAGTTAACTTAAACTAGACTGTTATAAATATGTTTAAATATAGAGAATAAACTAGTGGTTGCCAGAAGGGAGATGGGTAGAGGAATGGTTGAAATAGGTGAAGGGAATTAAGAGGTAAAAACTTCCAGTTATAAAATAAATAAGTCATGGAAATGAAAAGCACAGCATAGGGAATAAAATCAATAATATTGTTATAACTTTGTATGGTGGCAGGTGGTAACTGTACCTACAGTTAACATTTCATAATGTATATAAATGTCAAATCACTGTGTCGTACACCTGAGACTAATATAGTATATGTCAATTATACTTCAATTTAAAAAAATAAGTAAAAGATGTTTTATGTAAACCTCATGGTAACCACAAAGCAAAAATCTATAGTAGGAACACAAAAGATAAAGAGAAGGGAACCTAGAATAGAATATCATCATATAGAATATCATCATATCACAAAGAAGAAAGCAAGAGAAAAGGAAAGAAAAAAGGAATTACAAAACAGGCACAAAATAACTAACAAAATGCTGACAGTAAATCCATACCTATCAATAATTGCTTTAAATGTAAATGGACTAAATTCTCCAATCAAAAGACGAAGAAAGACTGAATGGGTAAATAAAATAGCACCCAACTATATGTTGCCTATAGGAAATCCATTTCAGCATTAAGAATACACAGACTGAAAGTGATGGGATGGAAATAGGTATGCCATGCAAATGGAAACCCAGAGAGGGCATGGGTAACTATACTTAGACAAAATAGACTTTAAGACAAAGTTTGTAATAAGAAACAAAGAAGATCATTATATATTGGTAAAGAGGTCATTCTAACAGAAGGATATAACATTTCTAAATATTTTATGCACCCAACATCAGACTGTCTAAATATATAAAGCAAAAGCAACAGATCTGGGGAGAAAGAAACAGCATAACAAAAATAGTAGGGAACTTTGATATCCCACTTTCAATAACTGATTGATCATCCCAACAGAAAATCTATAAGGAAACATTAAACTTAAACTATGCATTAGACTAGATGGACCTAACAGGCATACACAGAATATTCCATCCAAAAGCAACAAAACACACATTCTTCTCAAGGGTACATGGAATATTCTCAAGGATAGATCATATGTTGAGCCTGAAAGAGGTATGGTGTCCATGCAGACATGGCCAAATAGGTCCAAGAGGACTCATCCTGGATTGTGCAGGAGCAGGAGGTTGGACCAACATGAATATCTGGCACTGGACAGAATGGGTCACTATCAGCTGGCCCAAGGGGAAGCTCTGTGAAGTCTTGATGGACATTGTTGTGGAGAATTCAAGATCATTGAGCTGAAGGAAGTGGAAGGCAAGGTTTCCAGCAGCAGCCACAAAGGAAAGCTGATTTTCCTCAATGAGTGGAACATGAAACTGGGGTGGAAAGGTTCAATTAAAGGATCTGGTGTGAGGCACAAAGGATTGATTGAAATTCTGAATCTCTCTGAAGAAAATAAAGTAGATGACGCTGAGGTGAACATGAGTAAAAAGAAAACTGATGGAGATATATGGAAGGATATTAAGAAAACTTTAGGCACCACCAAGTCAGGGAGGTTCTTGGAGATTACCTGAAGCAATTTAAGACAGAATTTACAATGGGAATAATTTTACCATTGAAAACTTTGGCAACCCAGGAATTGACTGCTAAAAGGAAAGTGAGTGAGAGTACTTTACAGGCCTCATTTCCAGTGGCGTTGGGAATAAGGATTCTAACTGTGGCATTACTCATGATGAAACTGTTTGGCACAACTGTGAAACAGCTGTGCAGCATCTTCACTGTGAAAGACTTTGTGCAAAATTTTCTAAATCTTCAGTTGTATTAGAAGCTGTAAAGGGAGGGAAATTCTAGGAACAAAGGACACATCACTGGTGAATATATAAAATTGTTAACAAATAAAAAGGTCATCGTGAAATGGAGATGTAGGGACTAGCTAGAAGAACACTATTCAACAGTTGCACTGAATTTTGTGTCCACATCAGGGCAAATGAAATTACAGTTGAAAGGTAAAAGAGTTCCTGTCCCTAAAGAAGAGAACATGAAATTCTGTTGCCAGAAGCAGCATTTTGAAGAAATAAAAGGTTTGCTGCAGCTGACCACCTTAAATTGTGAATTGGAAAATTTTATAAGGGGATTACTTTCTGTAAGTAGAAAAAGTGTCAGGTTTACTTCTTCCCCATTGTTACTTTTAAAAAAGAAAACAAAAACTATTAGTTTATATTGGATGAAACCCATGAACTTATAGGGAATGTAAAGCATTGTTTTAATCTTTACTATGGCTTGATTCTGCATTGAGTTAAAAGCAGCAAGCAACCTGAAATCAGATATTAACCTTACCTCCCATAGATACTCCTTTGGGAATAGATTGAGTCCCTGAGTACAGATAATGGAAGTTTCCCAAGCTAAAGTTTGTCTGAGCAAATTTAGTTCAGGAAGAAAAAATAATAAATTGCATGTTGATAGTATTTATTGATTGAAAAAAAAACAGGGAAAAAAAAAACAAATGAAAACAAAAAACTCAAAATGAAAACCTTAAAACATACTTGTTTTTTTCTTCATGTTTTTACATTTTAGTAAAGAAGTTCTACCTGACCTCTCATTACATTTTCTTGAAGAGAGCAATGCACCTATTATCTATTCAAATTGTTCTGCTAAAAAGATAGGGAAAAAATTAAGCAGAGTATTTGCCAAATTATTAATACTCCAGAATTGTAATAGCCATTTTTGTTTACATTTTGAAATTAGATCCAGAGAGGAAGCAGATGATCCATTATGGAAAAATCTTTTAAAGTTCAAACTGCAATTTTAAAATAACCCTTTCATTCTCCCTATTTTGTGAATACAGGGTGGATATGGATTAGCTTTGAAAAGGAAAGGATTCAAAAACTACCAAACGGACAGGCCTGGGGAGCAAGAGACCCAAGTCACGCTCCTAGGTTTACTGCTAGTACTAATGTGGGCCTCAGTTGCAAGGTCAACAGCACAAACCTCACTCTTGTCTTCATACAGTGTAAAGAAACTTTACAAATATCTATGAAATGAAGCGCGTGGCTGTTCTTCGGAGTTTCAGCATGGCCATGAAATCTGTCTGTGCAAAGCAGTTCTAGTGCTCCCTTGAGGGTTGGAAATAGTCACAGAAGAAGCTAGCCTTGGACCCAGCTCAGTCAGAAGGTTCTGTATGAAATGAGGTAATGAGGTTTTGTTGAAGTGGGGATCAGTTTAGAATGCTCCCAAGGATCATGAACAAAACCAGATGGTCTTTGAGGTAAACTGTCAAAGTTCCCAGGAAAGAACTCCAAGAATGGACTAAGAATGATCCATCCATGACTCTACTATAAACTTCTCTGGTCCCTTAATGGTAACAGTCCTTCCAGAATTTCTTTAAATCTCCAAATTTATATCTGTGTAAAAATTCATGACTGGGAAAACTTCTGTGCTGCTGATTCCCTTCCTGAGATACAGTCATGCACACAGGGGCACTGGTCAGTTGCCTCCAAATTTACAGAACTCAGAGATTTGTTCTCACCATAGGAAGTCCAACCACTCTAGGGGCTAGTGCAAAAGCAGTGCATTGAGAAAGGCCCATTCTTTGTGTAAAAGAGTTTCATATGTTACCTTGTGTCTTGCAACCTTGTTATGATCACATATTAACTCCAGGAGACCTTTTCTTTTCTCTTTTCTTTTCTTTTCTTTTCTTTTCTTTTCTTTTCTTTTCTTTTCTTTCTCTTTGCCTTCCCTTGCCTTCCTTTGCCTTCTCTTGCCTTCCCTTCCCTTCCCTTGCCTTCCCTTGCCTTGCCTTCCCTTCCTTCCCTTCTCTTCCCTTCCCTTCCCTTCCCTTCCCTTCCCTTCCCTTCCCTTCCCCTCCCTTCCCTTCTCTTCTCTTCTCTTTTCGTCAATTCTTTTGGGTTTTCTACATAGATAATCTTATTCTCTATGTCATCTATTTTTCATTGTCAATCTGGATTACTTTAGTTTAATTTGCTCTTTCTTTATGAGAGTTCTTATCATGAATGGTTGCTGGACTTTGCCAAAATCCTTTTATATAATCATGTGATTTTTCTTTTTTAGCTTATTGATGTGATGAATTACATCAATTTGTTTTTGAGTGTTGAACCAGCCTTGCATACCTGAGGTAAATCTCACTTGGTCATGTTGTATAATGCTTTTTATACATTGTTGGATTAGATTTGCTAATATTTTGTTTACAATTTTTGTATCCGTGTTCAGGAAAGTTATTGGTTTTAGTTTTCTTTTCCTATAATGTCTTTTTCTGGTCTTGGTATTAGGGTAATACTGGTCTTTTAGAATAAATTAGGTTGTATTCCTTCTGCTTCTATCTTCTGAGTTTTCAAAGAATTGGTATAGATTATTTCTTAAATGTTTGGTAGAATTCACTGGCCTGGTGCTTTCTATTTTCAGAGATTGTTGATTATTGATTCAATTTAATTAATAGATGTAGGCCTATTCAGAATGTATATTTCTTCTTGGGTGAATTTGGCAGATTAAGTATTTCAAGGAATTGATCTATTTCATCTAGGTTATAAAATGTGTAGGCATTGACTTATTCATAGTATCTAATTTGCTTTATTATTATCCTTTTACTGTGCAATCTTTATCTAGTTTTTTAAGCTGGAAACATAGATTACTGACTTAGATCTTTCTTCTTTCCTAATATATTTATTTAATGGTATATATTTCCTTCTACTTACTGCTTTCACTGCATCTCACAACTTTTGATAAGTTGTATTTTCATTTAGTTCAAGGTATTTTAAAATGTATCTTGAGATTTTTTTTTGACCCATATGTTATTTAGAAGTGGATTTTGTTTCTGACACTATTCAATATGCAGGCTATTTTTTCTCCTCAATGATTTTAAAATCATACTTACAACGCACAAATTTGTATATAGACAAAAACATATTTCATGCTTCTTATTCTGTTTTACGGACATATTTGTCTATTTCCATGTATACACTACAATGTTTTGCTCATTTGGCTTTATAGTGTGCTTTGATATTTTCTACATCACTAATTCTCAATACCATGTTGTTTCATGTCACTAGGAAATATTTGGAAGGTATGGGAGTGTTTTAAGGTGTCACAATGGCTGAAGGTATGCCACTTGAATTTACTAAGTGAAGGCCAGAGATGTTGATAAATTCCAATAAATGAAAGAGTGCCACTGAACAAAAAAAAATATTTTAATCAAAATGTCAGAAATACCTTATTTGAGAAACCCTGTTTAAGGAAAACAAAAAACAAAAAACAAAAATAAAAGAAAACAAATGAACAAAAATTAAATAAAAAACAGTATAGAATCAGTAGGCCAAGTATAATTTTTAAACATGAATTTGGCTGGCATTCTTTTGAACCTATTAACTAATTTGGAGGGGAATGAAGGTAAAAGCTGATCATCCAGGAAAACCAATTTTCACCTATTTGACATCTTTAAGAAAGTTTTATTATTTCCTCCACTTAGGTTTTATACATCCTTGTCAGATTAATCCATAGTAACCTCATAGGTTTTGGTACTACTATGAATCAAATTTGCCTTTTATTTTGCATGATATTTTTTATCATATATTTCCATTATACTTTCTAGTAGTTATAGATTATGTGAAAGAATAAGAAAGCCATCAAGTTTTGTTTTTTGTTGTTGTTATTGTTCTTGTGGGGTTTTTTTTTTGTTTGCATATGATATACTCAATAACATTTTAGAACTCTTTAATTAGACCTAATCTTTAAAATTTGTTTGGTTTATTAATTCTACTATTATTTTGAGATAGACCGTCATGTTTTTTGCAAGAGCAATTTTTTTCTACCATTCAAGTATCTCATGTATGTGTTACTTTGTATAATTACATTAACTAGGAACTCAAGTAGTGATGATACTGACATCTTATTTCTCACTTTAATGGACTGTTGCTAATATT
Source organism: Panthera uncia (assembly GCF_023721935.1). Taxonomy (NCBI): domain Eukaryota; kingdom Metazoa; phylum Chordata; class Mammalia; order Carnivora; family Felidae; genus Panthera; species Panthera uncia. Next base: position 53,782,261 of record NW_026057580.1, read on the forward strand.
TTGTCATTAAATATACTGTTGGCTCTGTTTCTACTAGATATGCTTAAACAAACATTTTCCTTTATTCCCAGAATATCAACTATTTTTTTATAAAGAAATGTTAATCTGAGTATACACTCTGCAGAAAACACTAAATTATTATGGTTTAATTGTTTACTATAAGATGAAAAGTGGGAGACACCTAATTGACCAAGTTGTTCCAATGGCAATTTTAAAATCAATTTTAGTAACAATTCCCCCAATACTCTCTTCTCTCTGTATTTACATATTTGTATTTATTTTCTTCAAATTTGAAATGGCTCTAATGTTGATTCTACCTCAGTATTACTACTGCTAGTTAACAAACACCTGTAAGGTAAATACTATATGCTGGATACTACTCTAAATGTCTTGTGTATATTACTTAGTTTTTCCTCCTGACATCCACATGTAGATATTATTGCCTTCATTATAGAGATAAAGAATCAATCACAGGAAAGATAAGTGACTCATACAACTGATAATTAACTATAATGAAAGATATTGGATGTAGATGGCATACTCATCAAATGTCTCTTAATACCCTTCCCACTTAATCTCAAATAATGAATGGCTTTATTGAATTCCTATGTATCACTGAAAGATATGATCTTTTGTTTCTCATCTGTTCATTTTGTATTTTTTCTGATAGTTACCAGTGATCTGCATTTGGATTAATGTCCTTCAGATTTATGACCTATCATTTTCTGGGGTGTGTAGCACTGTTGTATCTAGCAGCAAATCAGTACAATGGCACCAGTGGTACCTATGGGGCATCCACACAAGTGCATTTCTTCAGCATAATCTTGGCTGTGATTCCTCCTACAAAGCTTCTGTTGTTTTCTGCCCATTTTCCTAGCAGCTCTTCCATCCTGCCAGCTAATTCTGTGAGCTATCCAACATTCTTTCAACAAATTTATTTTCTCTTTTTATTAGCTAGAGCTATTTGTGCTGCCCACAACCAAAATCCCTAACTGAGAAAGTGTTACCAGGGAATAGGGTGCATTGGATACCTGCAAGGGAATGTGGAGACTATCAATCCTTTATCTGGCAGAGCTGGGTCAGAAACTAGTCAAAATCTTACTTAAATGACAATATGGGAATTCAGCAGCCGTGAAAAAGCTAATCAAATCACTGCCTGTGGTCACCTGGCTTCAAGTGCTCATTGCAGGCATGACTTTTGGGAGTTGAGTTGCGTCTACCATACAACAATAGGATGTACATGAAGAATTTATGGACTTAGTAAAGGGGCAGCTGCTTTATACATCAATGGGCAGCTTAAAGAAAGAGAATGACAAGTTAAAATCCTTGAATTCTAGGCTCATAGCACTGACTAAAATCCAGGGAGTTTCTAGGATCAAGATAAAAAGAATCTCTTATCTTTTGTTGCTGCAGGGACTGAGCTGGGTAAAAAACAAAATGTGGTCTTGGAGATAGCAAAATTCGACTATCAGTTGAATTCAGAGCTTTTCCTTCTCTTGTGTGAAAACCACAAAATTGGTAGGAAAAGAATATGTCGGTGTTCTGAACACTAACTTCCACCCGTAGTCTATTGACACTGAAGAACATACTGAAAAACTTCCTCATAGTTCTCCCTAAAGACAACTGTAACCACTTACCAGGACGAGGGTTTATTCCCCAGGGAAAGGGGAATACGCAAATCTTTGGAAGATGCTTATATACAAGCCTTAAGCATATATTAATCCATTGTGCCTATTGGGAAGATTTTCTTTCTTTATGACCTACAAGACCACTTGTGAAGCTCAGGATCAAAATAATGCCACAGGAAGTCCAGTTTTCTCTGGTGCTGGTATATCATGTAGATCTTCACAATTGTTTTACATTACCTTAAAAAACAATCTACAGGAGTTTATGGGAGGTGGCTGTTGGTTTTCCTAGATAATAAGGGATTCCTAAAGCAGCTAACTTGGAGATTAATAACAAGGATTTGGGGGAGAGGGGAAAAGCAGAGAATTTCTTAAAATGAGCTAAGAACATAAAGAATATCCACACCGCATGTTAACTCAAAGGACATTTCCTCTCATAATAATTGGGTAGACAAGAAACCATAATTTCTCAGTGTCCGTTACCTCTCCTTCATAGCAACTTCAGACCTTACTTAATGAACAAAGTGACTCTGGTGATAAAGATGAGTGCCATTCACAAGTGCAGCAACACAGGATTCCCTTTACAAGTGTATGAGGATAATTTTCCGAAAATGGTAAAAGTGAACCTTTAATATTGCATCATATGTTTTGGTGCCCATTGAATTTCTTTTTTAATAATTTTGCCATGGAGAGTCCCTATATTGTGGATTAGATACTTATTTTGGATTTGGGTTTAGATTTAATTTCTCTATACATCACGCCTCAAGTGAGCATTGTTAATGAATGTCTGAGACAACTGGGCGCCTTATTCAACATCATAATCTCTCATATTTTCTTCCAAGTAAAGAACTTAACCTTCCATAAAAGAAGAAAGACAATGGGATAATGCCCTCATGTTACTTTAATCTTACCACATACCTTATTGAAGAATCAGTTATGATACCAAATCATAGAATGTTATTTATGATTTGAAATATTGACTAATATATATACCATTTCTTGCATAGTCAGTATGTATGAGTTGGAATTGGAATTAACACCTCTCCCAATTAGACTTAATCAACCACATTTTCCCCCATTCTTGAAATTACGGCAAATACTGGCTTAGAAGTCAGTAATAACCAAGGAAGAAATGTTCTACCAGAGAATTCAGCAATGGTTACATGGAAGTAAACAATGCCATCTAGACAATTTAGTGTCTGCTTACAATGAGTGAGTAAATGTTGGGGGTACTAAATAGATCCTGAAAATCAAGAGAAAGGGGTGTTGATGCTGCATCAGGGAGAATGAGTACCTAGCTGTTCCCTGGGGAATTTTGGTAAAATCTCTAGTTGTGAAAGACTGAGACTCTACATATAGGGCTAGCAAGAGCTCAGAATCCATTGCAATGAAGGGTTGATGACATTCTGGCTAAAGAATTCTACAATAGTAGATGACAGAGTAAATATAGAATGTATAGAGAAAAATAGAAGTCATATATATATAACTTTGCAACCATTATAAAAATGATTATGGCTTCAATGTATATATCTTCACACATACATAGTCTCTGTAAATCTGATTATTAAATATATATAGATATATATATAATTGTAATTTATTTCTCCTTTCATTTCCTTTCAATTCAGGCATCGCTGCAACAGGAATAAGTAATAGTGAAGGTTATACTTATGGACATATTTTGTTGAGAATCAAAACTGGTGTCAAGTGAACTAGGGTCAGAATGGACATTATTCAAGGATTCTGGTCTTGTAGGGAGATGCAGTGACTAAAGAGAATTATAGTTTGCCCTTTTGAGACACTGGTGAAAATGGATTTTTCTATGAGAGGAAGTTGCATGGTGTTAGACAAGAGGTTTTATCTATTATAATAGGAAGAAGACTTTACATGAATGCTGGATTGCCAAAAGGACAATTACTAGTGGATATATTTGGCGACCATCATACAAATGGTTGCCTTTTGGGGAAATAAAGTCCTCATTATGTGGATCTTGGAGGGAGTCAGGTTTCAATATCAGACAAATAGGGTCAAATACCCTTTTTCTTTCTTTAGTCACCTAGAGCAGGGAAACTGAGTTAGGTTGTACCAACCGGATGCCCCACTTTTAATTTTGAAGGAGTGATATGAGTAAGAATTTGTTAAAAATTAATTGACCATAGTTGTCACATCGCAGGGCCCAGTGACAGCATGTCTAATTACAGAAGTATCCAGAGCAGCAAAGCAAGGAAACCTATGTTCTAACCAGGGACTTCTTTTGGTGGAACTTACGTGTGGTTTTTGAAGATTGACATTCTTGTTTTCTAAAATATGATTATCTAGCTTCAATTCAAGTCCAATCTCAACATCACCTCCAATAGAACACTCTCTCTGACCCCGTATAGCTTATTTAAATGGCACTTCAGGTGCGCTTGGATGGCTTATTCGGTTGACTTCCCGACTCTTGATTTTGGCTCAGGTCATGATTTCATGGTTTGTGAGTTCGAGCCCTGTATTGGGCTCCACACTGACAGTGTGCAGCCTGCTTGGGATTCTCTCTCTCTCCTCTCTCTGCCCCTCCCCTGCTTGCACCTTCTCTCTCAAAAATAAAATAAATAAACTTTAAAAGTGCCGCTTCAAAAACTTTGTATTATTACCTCTATCGTGGTACTTCTTATATTATAATTGCTTTCTTTATCATATTACCTGATCCAATTAGAAACAGGAATAAAACTTTCTTATGTTTAAGACACTCTAGCCTTACACAGGGCCTCGTATAAAGTAAGAACTCTGAAACTATGGTTCCAGTAAAGGAGTATGGCTAATTTTTTAGCCATGACCTATGCAAGTTATCAAGTTATTGCCTTTGAGCTCAAACTCTTTCTTCTAGACCCTGTTCTGTGATGTTAAGTAAGGCTGGGAATTTTCAAATTGTGTTTGCTTTATCAGCAGCCTCTCTGTTAGTCTTGGCCAGTAGAAAGCAGCAGAGGGAGCTGTAAGGATGGAGGAAGAAGAGGGACTCGCATCTTTGCTTGCTGTTGGCTTCCTGTTGGCTTCCTGTCCCTTTCAGCATCACCCTGGCCGCCTCTCACCTCTTTTCCCTGGCAGCAGCTGTTTGTTTCAGCAAAATGTTGAACTGAGTTTTCAGAGTTTCAGCGCTTACAGAACCAGCCTCGATGTGTTGCTGTTGCTCAATATCCCCCGTTAGATGATTGGTCCTAGTCCCATGAGTCTTTTCCTCCAAGATAAGAGACACCAGCATGGGTCAAGCAGCAGCCCCTTCTCCAAGGTCTTAGTTTCAGCTCTGTGGGACCCCTCCTCCAAGCTTGCATGTTTGCCACTCCAGCCCTAGGATGTAGACACTCCTATAATTACTTAGTTTTCCCTCTTCATTCTTCAATACCTAATTATCAACTTTTATATAAAACTGCTTCTGTTAGGGGCGCCTGGGTGGCTCGGTCGGTTAAGCGTCCGACTTCGGCTCAGGTCATGATCTCACGGTCCGTGAGTTCGAGCCCCACGTCGGGCTCCGTGCTGACAGCTCAGAGCCTGGAGCCTGTTTCAGATTCTGTGTCTCCCTCTCTCTGTGACCCTCCCCCGTTCATGCTCTGTCTCTCTCTGTCTCAAAAATAAATAAATGTTAAAAAAAATTAAAAAATAAATAAATAAATAAAACTGCTTCTGTTAAAATAGCTGATTGGATTTTTTTCCTCTTCTGACTGCACCCTTGCTGCAGTTAAACTCCTGTTTAAACTCCTTCCCAGGGTAGTGAAGGCAAAAACATGTTCTATTGTATCCCGAACTTCTGTTCTGGCCTATTCAAATCCTAACTAGCTCAGAAAAGTGCATCTTACTGTTTGTGTTTCTGCGTGTGATATATTGACTCAGAGAACTAGAAAAATCCAGGTGCTGAAGCCAATTTGAATTGTATTTTCAGTAGTCACAATCAAAATATGTAATGAGGATGCTCGTGTTTCACTCTATTTTTGTATTGTTTGAATAATTTACAAGAAGAATCGTGGATCAATCAAGGTCCTGCAGAAAACAGATTACATATTCAAATCAGGTCATTTGAGATGAATTTAATAAGAAGACTATTTACAAAAGCTAGGGTCGGGTATAGGGAAAACAAGAGAGAAGATGCAGTACCCCAGGGTGAGTTATGTGGACAGACTTGTTACCACCCTTAGATCTGAAAGGACTAAAACCCATAGGGAGACCTGTCAGCAAGAATCACCTGTCAGGAGCTGTGACCTTTGGCGGAGGTACACAGTCAACCTGCAGAGAAGGAGCCAGGGGAATAAATTCCCCCACCCAACTCTGATCTCCTGCCAGGGATCCCCATTAGCAGAGCTCAACTGGAAACCAGAGGGCAAGGAAATTGCTTGATGCAGTTCACATAGGTCAGTCTCCTGGTCTAGCTGGGTGGAGAAGGAGGAACAGAGAATCTAGAGGAGTAAATGAGGGATGCCTTGCACACATGGGTTAATTGCATATGTAATTAAAATGCTTTTAATAACAGCAACATGTTTAGGAAGAAATTGTTTTGAATAAATGAAGAAAATATACTGAGGGTCAGCAGAGGGGGAGTGGGGTGGGAAGGGAAGAGAAGCACATTCACAAAACATTTCTGGAAGCACAGAAGTTAAATATCAAAGAGAAACACTCTGTCATCTGAAAACATGAAAGGAATTGGAAACATAACGGTTCGAAGTAACATTTTTATTTTTAACAATAAATACAGATTTTTTAACAAACTTCCATCTTGATTCTGGAAAGCATTTTAGTGCTAAGTAGCATAAAAAAACACTGAAACAGTTTGACAAATACCTCTACACACATATAACATGTGTATATATGTATGCTTTAACATTTCAAAATATAATATGTGATAAGTTGCAGAGCATTTATAATTAATTAAGCTGTTTTCACAGCCCTCTAGAAGAATATTTTTCCAGGATAGCTGACTGCATAATGTTGTGCATGATTTATTTATAGACTACTAATGAAGACATATCTAATCATCATAATTAATTGGTATTTTTGTGCTTTGGGGCCTAATCACAAAATCTTTCATATGCTGGCTCAAAGTAAACCTGGCTATGGGGCAAACATTTAGGACAAACCCTGCTTGCTTTTTCTAATATACAACTCCATTGTATTGATTTATTTATTCAACATTTCTGGCTGTTATTATACAATGTCAGGGCAAGTAGCCCATTTGGTCAATCCAGTTTTTCTTTTAAGGATTTTCTTGAACAAATCAACAAACAAAAAGAAACCAGGGGAGTCATATGTGGCATGACAGATGAACACTTGAGTTGTTTACATTATTTATTATGTTATATTACTGTCAGGTCATCATACTATTTATAAGAATTTTGACTATCTTGACGTCAAAGCAGAATTTTGAAGGAACTACCACTGTAGAATCAAAAAAATACATGTTTCCCTTCAGATCTACTTCTTAGTTTTTTTTCTTTTTTACTTATGTGAAAAGTAATTCAAGCTCATTGCTATGAAACAGATAAGGATTTGTTTATTCTATAATAATGATTGGGAGTTTCTGAGGAAGACCCTCAGAGTACTGTCTTTCAAGTTTGGACACTGAAAGAGTAAGGAATTATACAATAAGTAGTGAGGGATATGGTCAGGTTTAGGATGTGGATGATATTTGCAGAGTTAGGCTAGTTCTTACTCCCATTCAGAGGCGCCCCATTTGGAAGGACTGTCCTGGGAGAGTATGGCAGAACCTATGCCATCTTTGAGCAGCTTCCGAAAAGGAGGAAGGGCAGAGTGGAGTCATGTAAGTCCAGCTGTTCCTACCCAAATTTACAAATTCCTTACATCACCACACCTCTGAAGAACAGAATGAGTAAAGAGTTAGAGAGGGGAGCACTGTTATGCTGATTGATATCCTTTCAAAGGAGAGTTGGGGATAAAAGATTTGGTCCTGTTACAAAGAAACAGAAAACAATACTTTGTTTTTGCCAACAGCTTTATTAAGTTTTAGTGCTTCTTTGAATATTTTAGGATTGAAATATTCTAAGCGTTTCATTTTATAGGTCTACTGGTTATCAAGCAAACCTATAGCATGGCTGCTGTTTCCAAAGAAGACAATACTGTTTCCAAAGGAGAGAATAAGCACTTGGGTATTAAGATTTCCTCCCTATAATATTCACCCCAGGTAAAATATATGGTAAAAAGGAATTAGTCATTTTGTGGGTCTAATGGAGCAAGGGTTGTGACCAGAAGATGAGTAGATGACCAGTGTGCTCTTCCACAGTGAATCAGCTTCTTCAAAAGTAGCCAAGTGGTGACCTTCGAAGCCTGGGTGATTGGGTACAGACATGGCAGAAAGTAGCCATGGACAACCCACTTATTTCAAGAGTCATTATACTGTTTTTTTTTTTCAAGCTATTCTGACATAGAATGTCATTTAGGATGTTCAGAGCTTACTTTGACCCACATTAGAATGGTAGTCTAGGTATTGTGGAAAAACTGACATGTGCCAATCTGATCCCACTTAGCTATAGGGAGAGTAGTCAGCAGACATCACCAGCAGTCAGCTCTTTCAGGATCTGTCTCAGCTCCAGACAGCTACTTTCTTTGACTTTCTCAGAGTAGCTCCCATCTAGTTGCTAAGGGAGGTAAACGTAAAAATGCCAGCCCATTTGGGCCCAAGGCAGGTCAACTCTGATGGGCAACATTGGCCCAGACTTGATAAGCCTCTGACTCATAATCTTACTTTTCTCATTTACCAGAGGTGTCAATCCCTATTAAACATCTTGAATCCCAAACTCCACCTCAGTGTTTGTTCAGAGAACCCCCCTGCGCCACATGCCCCCCCCTATATATATATATATATATATATATATATATATATATTTGAGCATGTTTTTATAATGAGATGTGAATTGAAATAGATCATAAGGCAATTATAAATATAACACTAATGGTAAGAAATTAGAATATACCCTTACATATTTACCTCTTTCTTTAGATTTATCCAAGTTTTTGAATATTCTTTTGCCTTTGAACTAGAAACATCATTTGTTTGATCATCTGTGAAGTATAGTGTATCTTCTGGATATTAATTTCTACTGAATTTTCTGTAGTTAGAATAATCTTCATAATTAAATTAGAAAATAAACTAATTTTTTGTGATTTTTCTGTAGTCTGTGTATTTCATTTAAGCCAGTTCTTATTGACTCAATGTTATGTACAAACTTGTAATAAACAATTAAATCATCCCTATTGAAGCCCTCCTGAGAAACTACTAGAATGGCCAAAAAAAAAAAAAAAAATGAATGCTTTATCTAAAAGAAGGAATCAAACTAAAGGAGCAACAGACACAACTGGCATAAATTAATCTTATAAAATTGCTTGAAAATTCAAGTATTAGGAACATGTTTGGTAAAAATGGGACACATTTTTGAAGTGATGCATTTGTGAAGATGTGAACTATCTAAATATTTGTATTAGTCAGCTTGGGCTGTTATAATGAAACACTGCAGACTGTAGGACTTAAACAACAGATATTTATTTCCTAGAGTTCTGGAGACTAGGAAGCCCAGGATCAGCGTACCAGCTGATCCAGTCCTGGTGAGAGCCCTCTTCCTGAATTGATGACAACCTTCTCTCTGTGTCCTTACATGGCAGAATGCAGTCTCTCTGTCTCTTCTTGTAAAGCCACTAATTTCATCATGACGACCCTTCCGTCATGACTTTCATTTAAGCGAAATTCCCTCCCCAAAATCTTATCTCCAAATACCATTACACTGAAAATTAAAGAATGTTGAGGGTACACAATTCAGTGTATACCACAATTCACAAAGGAATATTTTGAGATGAACAGAAAAATGAGTTTTCCCGACTGGAGCATTCAGAGTCCATTGAGTCTTGGTATGAGAATACCTAACTGAAAGTACAGAGACCTGGGACTGAGTTCCAATGACTTGGCATGGATTAGGAAATGTCTAGCACTTGACTTTCTTTGGTAGTAAGCTGGATCTACCAAAAGGTTTTTCCAAAGGGTTGTTGTGTATTTCTAAATTAGATAAGGAATATGCTGTGTCAAAACAATAATGGAAAATTACAGGTAAGATAACGTTAAGATCACTTCTTTGTTTTAGAGATTGACATATGAGCTAAGTTTTTAAAGCAATCATGAGAATGACAAACTGTTTAGAGGAGAGGCCACTTGGAAAAAACAGTAGTGTTAGTATGTAAGAAAGATGTTTGGGGGGCGCCTGGGTGGCTCAGTCGGTTAAGTGGCCGACTTCGGCTCAGGTCATGATCTCGCGGTCCGTGAGTTCGAGCCCCGCGTCGGGCTCTGTGCTGACAGCTCAGAGCCTGGAGCCTGTTTCGGATTCTGTGTCTCCCTCTCTCTGACCCTCCCCCGTTCATGCTCTGTCTCTCTCTGTCTCAAAAATAAATAAACGTTAAAAAAAAAGAAAAAGAAAGAAAGATGTTTGGGGGAACTCTGTGTGAAGTTTTCTACCACTGACTGTCTTACTAACATTTCTATACTCGTTACTGGATATTGTTCTTCCCAGGAAGTTTCATTTCCTTTCTTTAAAATAGAATCTATGAGATTTTAAACTATTTTTTGCACTCAATTGCTCTAATCACTTAAACAGAGTTGAATGGTTTCATAAGCAGTGCTGTCAAAACTGATGGGTAATTTGTTAAAGAAAAAAAAAACAAAACGAGAAAAAGCAACAACACACTGTGAGATTGGGAAGAGAGACACAACATATAAAGAGACCCTTGTGACTGTGTTAGAGCATTGGGTTAATTATTACTTTCCAGAAGTTAACGATGAGGACTCTTGGCTCAAATGTGAGAGTGAGGACAAGAACACAAATAAACTCAACAGTTATCTGTTTTTCAAGTGTGAGAAAATATCATTTCCCTAGAATGTGACTATTTTTATGGGTAGATAGATAACCTTTAGGGACTGTGCCCAGCCAGCATTAGATATTGGTAATGAGTGTGTAGCAATACATTCGATTAGCACTACAAAGCAGGTATTTTCCAAATGAACACTTTGCCTAATTTTTATTAAATATAAGCACACATTTTCTCCTTCCCCCCAGTCTTCCTCTACTTGTTAAACATTTGTCATCCATCTTTAAAAATTATGCAGAAGACACAAAAGCCCTTTATAGCTTGAACAATAAATTGTGCCTAGGAGATGTACAAGTTTAGCTAGCACAGGGACAGAAGACCTGCTGTGTTTTATTCCAACTATAAAAATAGAAATGATCCCCAGTGTAGTTTGATAGATAATGATGGAGGTTGCAAAAATTATTGTGACTAATTGTGTTTACCCTTTTTGGTTAAGCTCATTGAAAATCAAAGTAGAATCTCCCTCTAGATAAATTCTATATTTTATTACATTTATAAAATCATAAAACGGTATGTCATCATCAATTTAAAAAAATAATTATATTGTTCTTGAAACTGTCAGAACATATTTTTTGACTGTGTATTACATAAAGAGGTAAGCAATCTGATATGGTGACCTAAATGTTCCCAGTTTAACCATTACAAGGCTTGGTTCTCTGGCTTTTGTTTGGAAACAGTGAATCAATTGCATCTTATAACGTTTTCCTATGGAGAGGATCCATTATAACAGCATACTAAATACTAGAGATTTTTGTTCTATAAAAGGTCTCAGGGTCTTAACTTTATCATTAGGGTTATACATTGTACAAACTTTGAAGAAACTTTATATCTTTAGTGTCTTTATATCTTTCTAAGATAAAAGGAATAATTTAAATTCATTTTGAGAATTACAAACTTTGGTAGTCGATTGTCTTCTTTTGTGCTCTAAGTTTGCAATTAATGAAGTTTAAATAAAACTTCAGTCTGGTGGATAAACTGGTTTGGGCTTTGACTTAATTGATTGGTCAGTTTGAAACTGTCAATTAATTAGTTTGCTTCCACCACCTCCTCTGCCCAACACCCCCCAGACCTTGAATGAGCAGTTGTTTATCTGAGTAACCTATTAGCCTGGTTTTATGTATTAGCATAGACTCGGGTAAGGAAGCTTATCCAAATGTATTTGCACTTTGACAAAGCACTTGTTCAAAAGAAAGGACCATAAAAGTATTTATCATATTTTTGATGTGTATTGGTCAATAAAAAGCATTATTCATGGAAATCTAACTGGATGCAGTATTAGACAGGGCGCAATTCCAAAGGGAAAGTAGAGATTTTTCCGCGCTGGTAAGAAAGATACATCTACATCGAACACTATCTATATTGTAAGGATGCTGGGAAGCAGGCAGCTGGATGAAATCCTGAATCACCTCACACACAGCTGCTGCTTCACTCACTGTGAAGAGCAGGGTTATGCTGATTAAGCTACGGGTATTTGTAGAGGTGTTGTTGTTGTTGTTGCTGCTGCTGTTTCCTTTTGTTGTTTTCTGGCAATCTGTGCATCACAGGCAAACAGGAATGGGTGGCTCTCTCCCTGCAGCAGCCTGTTATCAATCCAAATACTCCTCTTCACCTGTAATTTTGCCCTGGCCAAACTGTTTTTCCTTATTTGATTGATTCTCCATTTTCTTCTACCTTTCATCCTGTGTCTTCTGCCTAAAATTATTTGACTCCAATCTTCATTCATCAAAAGGTACCCGTGACCACCTTTTCACCGAAACCTTTGCTTATCGCTTGTTCTCATGTAAATACTTTGCCTATACCACTGTGCTGGAAATTTTTTTTACACATAACCTAGCAAAAAACAAACAAACAAAAAAAGACATATCCACAAATTCCTTGATACTCCTTGTTACAAAAGGTGCAGTTTAATTCAGCAATTCCTTAAGTGAAGGTTGGACTTAATTCTCGTGAATAGAATCCGGAAGAAGTAATGGAGTGTCAGTTGCATGAATAGATTATAAAGATCTGCGGTTTCCTTCCGGGATGTTATGTCTTGTTGTCTCCTGAATCACTTTCTCTGGGGGAAACCAGTATTGTGAGAAGACTCAGAAAACCCTTGGAGAGGCTCACATGGGGAGGAGGAACTGAGAGCTGCCAAAAGCAGTGACCTTGGAAAGTAATCCTTCCCACTGAGCCTTGAGATGCCTCCAGCTCCAGGCAACAGCCTGACCGAACCTTCACAAGAGGCAAAATCACCCAGCGAAGCCTTGTGGAACAGCCACTGATCCTCAGGAAGAGCGAGATAGTGTTTTTTTGTGTGCACTGCTAAGTTTGGGGTCATTTGCTTTGCAGCAATAGGTAACTAATACACTTATAGTTCCTTACTTTCTCTTCTACTAAAGTATAAACTTTTGGAAGACAAGCATACCTGCTACTGATATTCCATTTTTAGTCAAGGTAATACGTGCCTACAGCTGTAAAAATAAAACCTCAAAAAACTTAATGCAATAAGAATTTACTTTTTCCTAACACCAAATCCAATATAGGTATATTTCTCTAAGTGGTGATTCAGGTGTTTAGGCTCCTGATATCTTTTGGCTCCATTGTTCGTTAGTCACCTCAGAGGCATATGTTACTTTCCTTGCATCTGGAGAGCTGAGAAACAAAAACAGAGTAAAAGAGGCATGTTGGCTCTTTAATGTCATGGAATGGAAGAGAGCCATTGAATTTCACTCATATTTCATTCCTTTTAGAACTCAATCACATGGATCCATCTAGTCAGTCACACAGGAGGCTAAAAAATAGTTTCTTTTGTTCCTAAGGAGGAAAAGAACCAGATATGGGAAAAAACTAGCAATGTCTTCCACAAGTTTCTAAACTTTATAACATTTAAGTCAGTGTTCTAAAGAACAAGTTTCTAAGCTTTATAACATTTAAGTCAGTGCTCTAAAGAATTTGTTGAGTGAATGGATGAATAAACTAATGAATTATCATAGAATAAAATTTTATTTTAAAATTAGTTGTCTAAATGTTGCATTTGATATTAATTCAAGACAAATGTTTATTGAGCAGTTACTGTGTAACACAGTTCTATGGGTTAGCACATAGCACATAGCAGCGATCAACAAAGACAAAATTTACTCCTGACATTCCAGTGAGTGAGAGATAATAAAAAATAAATAAGTAAATAAGATAATTTCCAATAGTAATTAATGTTCTGAAAAATATAAAATATTAATTTGACAGAATGACTGAGGAAGGGAAGGTGCAGGTCAAGTTTAGGTAGAGTGTTTAGAAAGGTCTCTAGGAGGAGATGATATTAGAACTGAAATCTGAACATGACCAAGTGGCTCTACAAAGATCCAGGGAAGAGCATTGCATACTGAAGAAATAGAGCAAATGCCCTGAGGAAGGACTTCCCTCCTTAGCTGGTTGACGGGGAATGATGTCAGATAGGTAGGTAGCCGCCTGTTAAATAAGTATTTAGTGGGCGGCAATGAAGAGGGTGAAATTTTGGAGAATTTTTAAGGAGAAAGATAACATAATTTGACATACATTAGGCTTTTTCTGTCTTGGGGTCAGTTTTCTAGAAGCAGAGCATGAGGCAATAAACAGTATCAGGACAGTTTCAGTGAGCAGGCAGCACAGACCTTGGAAGACACACAGTACATGATTTATTTTGTACATTTATTTAATAATTTTTTAATGTTTTATTTATTTTTGAGACAGAGAGAGACAGAGCATGAACGGGGGAGGGTCAGAGAGAGAGGTAGACACAGAATCCGAAGCAGGCTCCAGGCTCTGAGCTGTCAGCACAGAGTCGCACGCGGGGCTCGAACTCACGGACCGTGATATCATGACCTGAGCCGAAGTCAGACGCCCAACAGACTGAGACACCCAGTCGCCCCTATTTAATAATTTTTAAAAGAAGCTACAACTTTTCAAAAATCACTAAGTTGGGAGTTATTTTGAAAGCTCTTATGGTTGGCACTCATTTATAATACAATAGTTGTTATTCAGGCCAATGTTTACTCTCCCCCCACCCCCCATTTCCCCATTTAATGTTGTCTTAATGTGGACTTTCACACTTAGTCCTAAAATTGGAAGTGGAGAAATCCAAAGTTTTTCCTCCAGGTCAACTCTTAAATATCTTAACTGTTCCCTTTCTTTGGTTCAACGTATCCTCTGTTTATCCTATTAAGGACAATTTTCGAAGAATTAATCAAATACAGATTTAAAAGAAGGTAAAAAATCTGAAAACGAACAAACCAGCCCACTGACATAGATGTTTTCATAATGAATGGCAGATATCAATAGAAGATGTAACAGGTTATTGAAAAAGTTCTTGGCATTTAGTGCTTAAAAGCAGGTTCTATGAAGAAAAATCCTTTGCCGTACAACAGGTCCTGTGGTAAATTTGGGCAAGAAAATACTCTGCTGGATATGATAGGGACTATTGGTCACATGGTCCTCATCACCATGGCCCCTAAAAAATAAAAACGTAATATTCAAAGCATGAAGATACATATACAGCTCCAAAAACATGTCACTGATTCAGATTTGCAAAAGCTGGCAGCTTCCTGTTCCGTTGTAGTCGTGGAAGTGTTACGTTCCCTCCAGTGCAGATGTGTGCTGTAAGTGCACAATTAACATCTACTGAGATCCATAATCAGGGATTGTTTCTAGTTTTAAATTTAGATTGTCTATCAGAAGAGGCTTTTCATAGGCAGTTTGAAGCCACAAGAACTGATTTTTCCCCCAGCTTTATTGATATATAATTGATTTCTAACATTGTGTAGGTTTGAGGTGTCCAGTGTGGTGACTTGGTATACATATATATTGTGAAATGATTAGCACAATAAGGTTAGTTAACACATCCTGACCTCACATAGTTTTCATTTTTTGTGTGGTGAGAACATTGAAACTCTACTCTCGTGGCAACTTTCAAGTATACAATACAGTATTGTTAACCATAATCACCGTGCTGCAAATTACAACTCCAGAACTTACTCATCTTATAAATGAAAGTTTGCACCCTTTGACCAACACCTCCCTATTCCCTCCTCACTCCCCAGTCTTTTGCAAGCACTGATCTACTCTGTTTCTAGAAGTTCAACTTTGCTGATTTTTTTTTTAATTTGGCAAAAGAATTTTTTAGAGATAGATCTTATTTTCACAAAAACTTCTTAGACATTGTGATGTTTTAATATGTTCAAATGCTTTTGATTTGCCTTAACTTTGGATAAAAAACTCATTAATATGGCAAATCAATTACAGAGAGGAAATTTCAATTAGGTTTATCAAAAGTTATTCTTAATACAGGGTGCCTGGGTGGCTAAGTTGATTAAGAGTACGACTTTGGCTCTGATATCATGATATCAGATATATATCTGATATCATGATATCACAGTTCATAGGTTCGATCCCCACATTGGGCTCTGAACTGACAGTTTGGAGTGTAGAGCCTGCTTTCCATTCTGTGTCTCCCTCTTTTTCTCTCTCTGCCCCTCTCCCACTGTGCTCTCTTTCAAAAATAAGTAAACTTTAAAAGGAATGTTAAAAAAAGTTATTCTTAATACAAGGATAGGTACACAACTATTCATGGCAATATTCAATGAAAAATTGCTAGGTAGAGATCTTTTAATCTATATAAAATTAGCTTATAAATAATGCATTATCACACCAAAATATATTTTAAATACATTAAATTTCTTCTAGATATCTTCCTTGGTCGATTAGTATTCGTAATGTATTCTTTTTTCCTCTTTAATTTCAAGTCTAATTCTATTTAAATCATCATAAATTCTCAATTAGTGAAAATTACATTGCAAAGATTTTACTGAATTGGTGAGAGTATTGGTCCATTTTAATTTTGAAATTAAATTATAAACTGTTTTGTTACATAATAAAGTGAACTAATAGAATTAGGACAGTGACTAAGTAATTTAAAAATAAATATGTATTCAGTAGTCACTTTATAATTCTCACAATTCAGATTATAATTTCTCTCCCGCTCTCTCTCTCTCACACACACCCTAAATGAGAAAATATGGAGATAGAGACTCACGCAGGTTAAGTAGCAATAGTAAAACACACAAAACTAATTTTACTTTAAAATCTTGATAGCAAAACACATTGGATCTCTTCTTTGAGAAATTTAGTGAGAAAATGACAATAGGAGACAGACCTCTGTACTCTGAGGTGAAGATGTGGCTGTATAGAAGCTATGTGTTTCTTGGGGTGCCTGGGTGGCTCAGTCGGTTAAGCAGCCGACTTTGGCCCAGGTCATGATCTCGCGGTCCATGAGTTCGAGCCCCGCGTCAGGCTCTGTGCTGACAGCTGGGAGCCTGGAGCCTGTTTCAGATTCTGTGTCTCCCTTTCTCTGACCCTCCCCTGTTCATGCTCTGTCTCTCCCTGTCTCAAAAGTAAATAAAAAACGTTAAAAAAAATTTAGAAGCTATGTGTTTCTTAAAAAAAAAAAAAAAGAATCTAAACCTCTAGCCTCTGGTTTTCTCTTCTGCAAAGCAGGTTAATATCTACTTTACAATGGTGTGAGGATTAGATTCCAAAAGGCCTGTTTTACCCAGGTGTATTTTTTCTTGCACTTTTTAAATGGATTGGGATATAAAATGAGAGGCCAAAAGAGGAAAGACACTCATTTGCCATGTTGTGCAAGTGAGAAGAGAACCGTACCCATGATGGTTGGGCAGCAGAAACTTAGCTAGATCGTGTAAAGCAAATGTTGTCTTTGCCAGCAGCGATCAGTGAGGGGTCTGTGACAAAGAAAAGGGATTCCATGCACCTGGCATCAAGATAGACAACTGTATTTGTTTTCTACTGCTGTGTATCACATTTCTACATATTCAGTGATTTGAAACATCACTTATTATCTCACAGTTTCTTTAGGTCGGAAGTTTGGCTCTGGCTTAGCTGGGTCCTCGTTCCAGGTTTCACACAGTTGAAATCAAGGTATCACCTGGGGCTGTAATCTTATCTGAAGCTCAAAGTCCACTTTCAAGCTCTGGTTGTTGGTGCAATTCATTTTCTTGTAGATATAGGATAGGTAGTGGTGCTTGGTTTCTAGAGGCCATGCATTGCTCTTTGCCATATGGCCTTGTCCACAGCATGGAAATTTGATTTCTCTAAGGTCAACATGAGCACATCTACTGCTGCTTCCTATTTTTTGCCCCTAGATCCTCTTTTATTTTTTATTTATTTTTTAATTTTTTTTAACGTTTATTTATTTATTTATTTATTTTTTAATTTTTTTTTCAACGTTTTTTATTTATTTTTGGGACAGAGAGAGACAGAGCATGAACGGGGGAGGGGCAGAGAGAGGGAGACACAGAATCGGAAACAGGCTCCAGGCTCCGAGCCATCAGCCCAGAGCCTGCCGTGGGGCTCGAACTCACGGACCGCGAGATCGTGACCTGGCTGAAGTCGGACGCTTAACCGACTGCGCCACCCAGGCGCCCCTAACGTTTATTTATTTTTGAGACAGAGAGAGACAGAGCATGAATGGGGGAGGGTCAGAGAGAGAGGGAGACACAGAATCCGAAACAGGCTCCAGGCTCTGAGCGGTCAGCACAGAGCCCGACGCGGGGCCTGAACTCACGGACCGCGAGATCATGACCTGAGCTGAAGTCGGCCGCTTAACCGACTAAGCCACCCAGGCGCCCCTAGATCCTCTTTTAAATGCTTCACCTGATTAGGTCAGAACCACCCAAGATAAACTTTTTTGATTAACACAAACTCAACTGAATAGAGACCTTAATTATATCTTCAAGTTCCCTTTATCTTTTCCATGTAGAGTAACCTAATTACAGGAGTTATCTCATTATATTTATAAATCTCACCCACAATTTAAGGAGAGGAATTACAAAATGGGGTCATTTTACAATTTCATCATAGTTGATACTGGGATATTGTGATTGTCATCTCATGATCTATTTCACTTCTTTCCCTTATGTAGCAGTCACACAGTTTGGGACAATACTTTGTTTCCTGGAATAAGCCCTGATTAGAATAAGCAAGTGCTGGAGTGCCTGGGTGGCTCAGTCAGTTGAGCGTCCAATTCTTGGTTTTGGCTCAGGTCATGATACATATATATATCATATATATATCACATTATATATATATATCATATATATATGATAGATAGATAATATGATATATATATGATATAATATGTATCATGATATATATTATATCATATCATATATATATATCTCAAAAACATAAGCAAGTGCTTTTAAACATTTTAACGCAATTGATAAATGCATAAACACGATGCATTGTAATCTAATGCAGATACACACATATAAATGTATAAATTAAAACATCTGGGATTACTGTGTAATTCGTTCTATTATTTTCTGATCTAGTCTAATGTAGTCTATTCCACTGCACAGTTAAATGTTAGTTGTACTTCATCAAATTGATATCACAAACCCATTCATGTATTATCATAGGAAGTAAAGACACATTGGACTAAGACAACCATTGTAACTCTATTCCCTTGCCAGTGACTGTTGTAGGAAAGCTAAACATTTTATCCTTCAGAATAAGACAGATGAAAAATTCAGAAGGAATGAGTTCTCCAGCAGGATAATTAGTAGGGAAATTGGGGCATTTAAAAGCAAAGAATCTGGAATACATGAGAGTGTGTATAGAAATATTTGCAACTATAAGTGGAAGACACATTACAAACTCATATTTGTTATCCCACTAAGGCTGTCCTGGGTTTTTAGCAAGCCATACTAGCATTGGTGGTGTCCCTATTCATTCTACATATTCTCCTTGATTGAGTAAAGCAATACTGTGGCTGAAGCCTTGTCTCGTTTCATTTGTTTCATGTCACCATGCTTAGGAATGTAATGGGAGACTTGGAAGCTGGCATCACAGTTTTACATGTGCGATGGCAATACCAGAGTCTGAAATTCAGCTTCAGAGGATCAGGTTTGCGCACCATGTGAAGACTAATTGTATAAATGTCAGTCTTTTCGGGGGTTCATTAAATTATGATATTTAATTAACATCAATGTCAGTGAAAAAAAAATACCCAAGGCTTTCCTAAAAGCTGTTCCTATTCAAATATATGTTGATTGATAGAAGCCTATTGTTTCTCAGTTCCTGGTAAAGATCTTCACTGCATATATTACCTGGAGACTTCACCAAACACTGAAGTATTTGGAATTCTAATGGAAAAATAGCTTCTGTTTTCTTAGATAGAAAGTTCATTTTCATGAGCAGACCTAGTGACTCTCCCTATCCATCTACTGAGCATGTATCTACAACTTGATTGATTTCGACACATTCTTTACCAGCTAGTTATTGGTCACAGAATCCCATGAATAAAAATAAGAATCCATTTATTGGTTGGCATATCAGAACATGTTAGGAAGGCCTGGTTTCAATTTATGAAATACCATATCGACTTTATTCCTAGGTATTAAGGCATAATAATAAACATGCAGCTCTGTGATTTCTTAATTGAAATGGACTTATTCAATATAATTTAAGTTAATTTTGTAAAATATTTAGTAAGTGATTACTAAATAATGGAAACAATTAGGCCAGGAGTAGGGTCAGACTCTAAAGTAGCCATGCTGCTAACAAGAGTGTGAAAGGAAATATGAATCTAGTCACATCTTTCTTGAGCCTTCTTATTGGCTACATAAAATGTATTAGTTCTCTGATATTTGTAAACAAAAAACTGATTCTAACTTCTCTTGCAGAATAAGAAGAAACATGAAGTGACGAAACATATTGAACAGTGCAGATGGTAGATATCCATGATCGGTTTCAATGCACATTTGTGATTCGAGATGAATAGGTTATGGCAATCACAGTGATCCTATAGCAGGGCAGAGTATAAGGAACAGAGAAACAAATTAAATAAAAATCAAACGTATTCATTAGGAAGCACAAAATGTATCGGCATGTTTTTACTTAGCTTATAAGTACATTGTTTATCAAAGCCTTCAGCATATGGCAAAAATGAATTCTTTCTTTCCCTGTACCCTTAAATGCCTTTAAAGTCATCAAAAAGAATAATGCAGCACTAGAGAATAGGCCCAGAAATAGAAAAAAGCAGTAGAGAAAAACACAAACAAGTGAATCTATAAACCAGCAATCTAACTCCTAATGAGAGAGGAAAACTATAAGAATAGACTCAAATAAAAGCTATAGTTATAATATAATATTAACTTCCAAACAAAATGTAATTAAGTGTAGAGGCAAGACCTAGTTCCATAAATAGCTATCCATAATCATATACAATTGGCATGCCATTATTTTCTATTAGAAAAAAAAGTAAATGAGAGTAAAATGCAATATTAAATGTCTGATAAAATTGAGCTCCTAATTAAGTCTTCAGCTGAATTAAGTAAGCATTTCCCTTTCACTTTTTCTTTATGTGTCATGTATAGGCTGTTAAAAATGCTTGGCGTCATTACAGTCAAAATAGATGTATTTTTGCCTGTTCTGAACAACATGAAGTTTGGCAGGAAATGAAGCACCCAAACCACAGCCAAATTACTGCATCCTTGAATTGCTCATGCAAGCAAAAAAAACCTATGGTCTCTTAAACTGGAAAAATAATTATACTTTTGTGACTTCTCTGTCCAGCACACAGTTTACAACAACTTCCTGCCACATCCAAAATAATCCTTTACTGGCACTCAACTGTAAGCAGTAGTTTAATCCACTGAATATTTATTATAGGATCCTCACTAACATTTCTTATATTAGCAAATTTTAAAGGAATGTTTAAATCCTTCACCTTTTTTGCAGCAAAGGGTGAATTTTTCCTCCAAATTGGTCACATTTCATTAGACTGTTACACTTTGGCCTTTTTTAATAAGCTTGAAATCTCTACATTTCAATTCCTAGAAAAGCTCAATTTTGTGGCTGAGGGAAAACATGTGGGGATATGTAGCCTTTAACCACTAAGTTTTACATTTAAATCCAGTGTCAGTTGTCAGTAACCAAGTGTCATTGCATCTCACAGCCATTCTAGAGCTGCTGAAAAAATTTCAGTCGCCTCGGTTTAATTTCTAGTGAATATGCTGCTTTTATTACTTCAAACTAAAGCCAGATCTGGCCAAAAATCATAGTGGGTCCACAATTAAAGGGGCCAAGAATTTAGATGCACTGAGTCTTAGTTGTGTGTGGAAATTCTAATTTATTTGGGAAACTTTTGCTCTCTTCTATAGTTTCCAAGAGTTTTAGAAAGAAACAAAAAATTATAACTCAAAAATTTCCGTCATATTGTCATATGTCGGAATTATTTTCAAAAATTACTAATAAAGCTATGAAACTTTAAAATAAACTATGTTTCACCTATATTAAAAAAATACTTATGACTGCTGGTCTTGGCCATGATGAAGTAGCTGGTATTAATCCTATTATAAGAGCTTCATTTTTTTGTCATAAAAAATGATAAATACTGGAAATATATGTAAAACAAGTTTTTGAGACATTAGACAGAAACAACAGAGTGCCACAGTTCTTGAGACAAAGAACCACACATTTACCTTGACTTTCTCTCAGAAAGCATTTTCCAAGTTACATAAGGAAACAGAGCCTAAGCTGACGGCAACTCTGGATGGGGCAACAGAGTTTGCTATTCAGGCTTGCCTAAGGGGGTTAGCTGAGGTGTGGTGGATAGAAAAGAAGGAAACCACAAAGACCAAATCTCAAAAGTCTGCATCAGAACGCCCAACATATCCTTGGCTAATTCATAAGTTGTGTATACGCAAGGCGAGACTCCAGGAGGCATAGCAGAGCTGAACAGAGATTTCAGAAGTCGCAAACTGCTGTGGAGATATTAGAATTCAACCCCAGCCAGAGTGGAATGAACCTGATGAACAGCCCAGGCACTGAGTTGAGACTTCAAAGGACCAAGCTCTTATAGCCAGGGCTGTCCTACCCCTAAGAAGTAAGGACAAGCTCTGGAAGAAGGTTAAAAACCTAGGCTTGAAGTGATCTAACTGCCTACTGGAAAATAAAACAACCTTCTTTGCAAGAATACAATATAATCTAGAACCCCAGCAATGGCCAACATCTAATATAAACTCACTAGGCATGTGAATAAGAAAGAAACAAGTGACAGATAATCAAGAGATAAAGTAGTTTGTAGTCACAGACCCAAGCAGGAACTAGATGTCAGTGTTAACAGACAAAACTTCAAATGTGATTAGATGTTGCTACATGTTTAAAAATTTAGAAAAAGGTGAACACAGGGACTAACAGATGGAGTAATTAAAAAGAGAACCAGACGACCAAAAAGAATTAAAAGACACTTTATAATTGGAAAATACAGTATCTGCAATAAGAACTCCTTTGATAGCTCTTGATTTGCATCAGCAATGTCACTGCAATTAATGGGGAAAAGAAAGTACTTTAAATAAATGGAGCTATAGCAAGTGGATATCTATATGGCAAACACATGAACTTTGACTCATTTCATTCCATTAATAAAAATCAACTTGTGGGGCACCTGGGTGACTCTGTCGGTTGGGTGTCGGACTTCAGCTCAGATCATGATCTCGCCGTTCGTCGGTTCGAGCCCCGCATCAGGCTCTGTGCTGACAGCTCAGAGCCTGCTTCAGATTCTGTGTCTCCCTCTCTCTCTGCCCCTCCCCCGCTCACACTCTGTCTCTGTCTCTCTCAAAAATAAATAAATGTTAAAATTTTTTTTAAAAAAATCAACTTGAAGTGGATCAAAAACCTAAATGTGAAAGTTAGAATACTAAACTTCTATTAGCAAACATATAAAAACATCTTCATACTCTGGAGAATACAAAGATTTTAGTCATATACAAAAGGTACTGGCAATAAAAGGAACATGATAAATTTGACCTCATCAAAATATGAAATTTTGCTCACTTAAGAGACCACTAAAATTTTAAATTCAAGGCAGATACTGGTAGAAAACATTTGCAATACGTATGTCTGACAAAGACTTTTATCCAAAGTACATAAATAACTTTTACCAATCAGTTTGTAAAACACAAACAATTTTTGTTTCTTTTTTAACAGACAGAAGACTTAAACAGGCATGCACACAAGAAATAAAAGCAAAAAAGAATAACTGAATGGTCAATCAGATTATTTATCAACATCACTCATCATCAGGGAAATGAAAGTTAAATATATGAGTTAGAGTTAAAGTATAACTAAAACATACTTTCCAGATTGAGTCAACAAAACAGACTTGCAACATCAAAAGTTGGAAATGATATAGAGCCACTAAAACGCTCATATATCACTGGGAGGAGCTTGAAAAGTATAAGTAATTGTATTTTATAAATTGACATGGTAATCCCATTACTAGATAATATCCCAGAAAAAAAAAGGTACATTTTTTCAATTCATGGCCAGTGTATTCATGACAGACCACTACTAGAAACAATCAGGGAAAAACTCAAAAAACAGAAGAATGGATAAATAAACTGTAGTATATTCATTCAATGGACTACAACTCAGAAATTAAAAAAAAACAAGATTGTGATATTGATACACATAACAGCATGGATAACCCTCAAAAAACATTATGTTTATTGAAATTAGCCAGGAAACAGAGACATTTTGTGATTCAACTTATTTTAGGTAAATAAAGGGAGAGGGACAAATCTATTTATGGAAATAGAAATTGTAAAAAGGATTACCTCTGAGGAGTAAAGGGAAGGGAGGCGATTGACACAAGGGAACATTCTAGGTAATGAAAATATTCTTATGAGTACACGCATATACAAAATTCATTAATCTGTATACTTCATATCTGTACATTTCAATGTATGTCAATTTTATTTCAATTTTAAAAAACCATTGCATGGCTGTAACAGTTGTCGAGAAACTGCAAAAATCTGATTTGTGACTTCAAATACAAGTGGATCAAAAGCATCTCATTTAAGCACAAAAAGAAAACAAAGAATCAAAAAGCAAAGTGAGAGACATGTGGGAAATGGTCAGATGATCTTATACATGCTTAATTGGAGTATCAGGAGGAGAGATGATAGAGAATGGGATATAAGTGATGGTTCAGGAAATCACAGCTAAGAATAAAAAAAAGAGAGAAAGAGAGGGAGGGAGGAAGGCAAACCATAAGAAACTCTTAAAAACTGAGAATAAACTGAGGGTTGATGGGAGGGTGGGAGGGAGGAGAGGGTAGGTGAGGGGTATTGAGGAGGGCACCTGTTGGGATGAGCACTGGGTGTTGTATGGAAACCAATTTGACAATAAATTGCATATTAAAAAAATAAATAAATAAAACAAAATAAAGACATTAATCCATAATTTCAAAAATGACAGTGAACTCTGACCAGAAAAAAAAATAAAGAAAAATAATTAACTTACATTATGGTCAAAAACTGCTAAAAACTAAAATATAGACTCATAAAAACATCAAGAGGAAAGAAAGACACATTACCTTCAGTGGAACAAGAGAAATGTCTGACTTTTCAATAACACTATAGAAGCCAAAAGACAGTGAATAGACATCTTGAAAATGGTAAAAGAAAAAAAAAGCTTTCTCACTTAGAATTCTATATTTATTTAAAAATATTTTAAAAATAAAAATGATATACAAGTTTAAAAAAAAACTATCTGTCACCAAAAGACTTGCACTACAAGAAATACTAACGAAAGTTCTTTAACCTAAAAAAATTATCTCATATGGAAGCATGAAAGTGCAAGAATGAATTAGCAACATAGAATGAATGTATGTGAAAATGTGAGCAAAAACTGACTGTTTAAAACAACATGAATTTTAATGTTTTATGAGGTATATAATATATGAAGAAATAAAATACATGAGAATAATAGAATAAAGATGGACATTATAGATGAAATTCAACACCAGGTATCGTATGGAAGTGTTGAATCACTATACTGTCTACCTGAAACTAATATTACACTGTATGTTAACTAACTGGAATTTAATAAAGACAATAAAAACATAAAGTAAGCTCTTCCAGGGGTTTTTGTGTTGTTTGGGATATGGCAAAAATAACTATATATAGTAGACAATAAGAATATGTTGTGTAATTTTAGTGTAATCAGTAAAAAAAAAAAGACTAATAGAAGAGGTTAGATGGATTAATGTGAAATTCTTAATTAACACAAAAGAAGGGAGTAATGGAGGAATAAAGTAACAAAAACACTCTTGGCACAAATAGGAAAAACAGTGGAGCTAAGCCTATTTCATCAAAACTCACATTAAACAATATTTATCAATATCTGACATAGGTACAGAACATACTTTAAAATCATAACCTGTGTTAAATCGTCAAAAGTCCAGCAGCTATAAATAATTTTTAAAAATTAAGGAAGAAACAGATTTTAAAGTTTAGTTTCCATTCTCATGTTTATTTGTCATGTTCAATTTATTGTGTAAGTATGCTATATTATTATGAACAACAGGTGATATACTGGATGGATGGACTTGATATCACAGGAAATGTATTCACTCATGAAAGATAAATGTCATATACATCTATTTGTATGTTAAGAATACTTTGTATTTTTCACATTTTGCTTTGACTTTTTTTCATGCTTACTTATCTTGAGACAGAAAGAGAAAGCATGCATGTGTAAGCAGGGGAGAAGCAGAGAGAGAGAGTGAGAGAGAATCTCAGTAGGCTCCGCAATGTCAGTGTGGAGCTTGACTCAGGAGTCAAACCCACGAACCCTGAGACAAAATGAAGAGTCTGAAGCCTAACCGAGTGTGCCACCCAAGCACCCCGCTTTGACATTTTTATTACAGTTTAACAATTTTGTCGAGTAAACATTTGTGTATCAGTGAGCATTTGTGTATCAGCATATTGTTACTGATCAAGTGACATAAACCACTCTGAGTCTGGTATCCCAGAAAGATAGTGTCGTAACGTGATATTGATATATCAGGGTTCGTGAATACAAGCAATACTGTGTGCAATCAATCAGAGTTCCAGTCAATGACCCTGTTAGATTAAACCCATGAAACGAGCTTGGAAACTCTCCTTAGTCCTTAAGCAAAATGACCTTCATTGTTCAGTCAGTTCAGGTCTCCATCTGCCAGAACTTGAGACTTCTATGGGGCTCTCTGCGTTTATCTTCCTGATTTTTTTTATATTTTAGGATAATTCTTTTCAAATCATCCCAGAAATACAAATTTATAAATTTTTATAATTATACTTATACAATTACACTTATACAATTGTTGTTGTATAATGCAGAATCCTTAATTATTAAATTGTGAATACTATGATCATTTTCCATCGGTGGGGAGATATGAAGGATAATGTAAGCAAAATGCAAAAAATAAAATAAGGGAAGCAAGACTTTGCAATGTTTAGAGACAAATTCTTTTATCAGCTTCTAAAATACAAACAGCTTGGTAAAATATGAACAGCTTCTATTCTGATAGCGTATTACTTCTCATTGCCTCAGCAAAACTATTTTTGAATCTACAAAGCTTTTGCCACTATCCTATTCATGGGAAATCTATCACAGTTCTGCAAATCACTCAAATTTTGTAGGAAATTATAATGCTGAAAATGATCACACAAGGCTCCATTTTAGCTTCATCCTAGTTCTGTTCTTGGGTATCAGGATATGCTGCAGGTGTTTAATCCTGAAACGACTCCACACAATTTGTTTCTTATTACCAATGAAGTAGTCATTCCTTTTCAAAAGTCATAAATCTCATATTAGTGATGATTGTATTTTATACACTTTTTATAGTTACCATACATTAAGAAGTTTGTGTTTCCAATTTTTTAAAGTCAGTATTTTTATATTTGCTGCTAATATTTTAATAGTAAAATATTACATTTGGAATATATCCTAATTCTAAATCTATCTGCCTTGAGATTAAACATTTTCACAGTTTCCTAGAGGACAAAGTAAGGTACGCAATTTGAGAGGCAGGAAAAATCTATTGACTGGAGTTAGAAATTGGTTCATAAAAAGGTAAATAGACTTAGGAAATGAGACACACATATTTTGTGCAAGTAACAGCTAATCTTGTTGCCCACGGCTTTACGTCTAATTTTGGAATACCTTCGAAAGAAAAGCATACTTTTTTGTTGTTGTTTGATTGATTGATTTTGGGCCAGTAGCTACTTACTTCTATCAAAGTTAAATCTTAGTTAAACGTATCATTCGTGGGCATGTACTTCTAAATTTGCTTTTCAGCTAAGGCAAATGCAAATTTTGAGATATAAGGAAAATCTTTCTCCAAACACTGCAAGGTTCCAGTAACTTTATAAAATTGAGTTAAAATGAGTAAATTGACCCAGGAGGCCACTGAAGTAAAATTAACAATTAGAAGTTGGCATTTGAGATATTAGGAGATATTGAAATAGATTTATTTCATATAGGATATACGACTCCTAAAATATTAATTAATTTCATGATTACTATGAAAGTTTTAGACAAACTATGTATTAGAATTAGATTTAAATCAGAAACTAATTAAGGTTTGTTATAATTATATGCATTCTTACGTAGATTCCCATTTATCTACCCAACCAGATTTCTGTTTTTATAATCCAGAGACAAAATTCACTAAAATTCCCATATGAGATCAGGATAGAGTCAAGCAAATACAGAGAAGCTTTATTTCTTCCTCCTTCTCAGCCTCTCTGATATGCAAAATTGGATGCTGAGAGAGTTCTACTTTTCTGAAAACTTTAAGGTGTGCGAAATCTTCTTGTCATTTTCTTGTAACTCCTGATGCTAGGTTGGTATTATCAGGAAGAGACCTATTTTGATGGTCATGCCTGTAGTACTTCTTGCATATTTACTTCTTAAATTATTTGACTTAAACAACCATAAAAGGCCAAATGTATTTGAGCTATGGTTTCTCGCAGTTCTAAAATTTATAACATATTTACCTCTGCTCATAAGACACATTTGTAACTGGTCAGGTAATGTTTTGTGGGAAGAAAATCCAGGTACCAACTTTGGCTCAAACCAGAGTCAAGATGAGCAAGTCTTGGAAACAAGTTCTTCAGATCAAGTGGGCAAATTGGAAATATCTGAATTTGTAAATAATTTTATCAGTATCGTGTAATTCTAAAGGGGGTGGGCTTCACAGTTAGGAATTAGCTCCAACCGTGCTACTTGTGTGCTTGTGCTAATTTCAGAGCAGCTCTCATTCTTAGTGTTCTCACGTTAAAATCCGGTTATTAATTTAGCAAGAAATTGATTACGCTCAAGCAAAAAGCAAAAAATCATGCAGTGGGTGAAAACGAAGAAGTATGGTGGTACAGGAATATTAAAATAGGTATTTCATAATCCCCAAGGAAGGGTCAAGCAATAGGCCTCATGACTGTCAGGAAACAAGAACTTAGAAAGACATTAATAATGAACCCAGGACATGCCCTGTGTTATCTAGGGACACATGATCTCACAATTTCACTTTTCTCTGGCTCTGCTCTGTTTTTTGTTCTTTCTGCACGCTTTTTTTTCTGCCTGTCTTGTATAAGGTAGATTCACATCACTCTTTAATTCTAGCATTCGTAATACAGTACACTTAACAATTTGCAAAATAATCTTAAACTATACTTAGTAGTTTTCTGTCAATAGTGATATGATAATGTAGCTTTGAAACCATTTTATAAATATTGTATGAAAATATATGTGCGTGAGAATAAATAGAGGGAGGGGGGATTTATTATGAGGAATTAGATTGCATGATTATGGTAGCTGAGAAGTTTCATAATCTGCCATCTGCAGACTGGACACCCAAGAAAGCTGGTGGTATAATTCCACACTGAATCTGAAGGGGAGCTGATGGTGTAAATCCCAGTTGAAAAGCAAAAGACATGTCACAGCTCAACAGGCAGGCAGGCAGTCAAAATGGTGAGTTCTTCCTTTCTCCACTTTTTGTTCTCTTTAGGCCCTCAAGAGATTGGATGATGCCCCTACTTTACTAAGTCTACAGATTCAAATGCTAATCTCATCTAGAAACATCCTCACTGACACAGGAAAAATAATGTTTAATCTAGCCAACCGCGTTGCAGTTACGTTGACACACAAAATTAAATATCATAACACCTCAATGAAGTGATAAAATTCGGCATCATTAATGGTGGGACAACCTAACAATATATGCTTTCTGTATGACACAATAAAAAACTATACTGCCTATAAAGTGCAATTTTTCTACTACAACATGTATCTTCATAAGGTAAATTAACATATTCAATTGGTAAATTGGGAAGTAATGTCAATAGAATATAGAAAGTATGATGGTTTAGGGTGCCTGGGTGGCTCAGTTGGTTAAGCGTCCAACTTTGGCTCAGGTCATGATCTTACACCTTATGGGTTCGAGCCCTGCGTCAGGCTCTGTGTTGACAGCTCAGAGCCTGGGGCCTGCTTCAGATTCTGTGTCTCCCTCTCTCTCTCTCTGCCCCTCCCCCTTTCACTCTCTGTCTCTCTCTCAAAAATAAATAAATATTTAAAAAAGAAAGTATGATGTTTATTTATGAATTGTTTTTAAGCAAGAAGACCAGAAATAGAATTATTACCTGGCATAATATTGCCAGAGAAAACTGGCTCAAAGAAGAAAAGATGTGCTATGTTTAAGGCAGAAAGTTATCAACATGTATAGAACCAGTCAATAACAGGTATAGGTGTATTCAGAGGTAGGCCAAGGAATAGGATGAGACCTTATCACAATTAGCTACAATTATAAATATATTCTTTCTTGATTTCTTCTAAAAGCTTCATATTAATACTTTTCACATTTAGTACTGCAATTCATCTAGAATGAAATTTTGCATATGGTCTCATAGAAGTGTCTAAGTTTGTTATTTTTTTGTGTATGTATATGGTTTAGGTAGCATCACTATTGAAAAGACTGTGCTCTTTCCCTTGCTCTACAGTGTTGTCTTTGTCATAGACTTCCTCTATTTGTTTGTGGGTTTGTTCCTAAACCCTCTATGCTGTTTCTCTGGTCTATTTTTCAATCTTTGTCCTTGTTGTACACTATTTAGTGAGGTGTTATAAGAAGATGTTTAAGTAGTAGTCTAGTAGTTTAAGATTGTCAATTTCTACTCATTCAAGGCTATCCTGACTATTCCTACCCGTTGCATTTCCAGATAACTTTTAGAATTAGCTTGTCATTTTCTAACCCCTCCAAAACTGAAAAAAAAAAAACAAAACACTAGGATTTTTAGTGAGATCGTATTATCTCTATATAAAGTTTGAGAATTGCCTTCTAGTCCATTAGACATAGGATAGCCCCAGTTATTTCGATCTTTCCTAATACTTGTCAGTGTTTTGTTGTTTTCCACATATAGTTCCCACATAACCTACATTAGATTGATGCGATTGTAAACAGTATTATTTGAAAAATTAATTCTTGTTTTTGCTAGTATATAACTACAATTAATTTTTATAGTAACTTCATGTCCAGTCCAGTGATGTAGCTCAATTCATTAATTCTAATAGTGTGAGTGTATTTTCTTTTGAACTTTCTATGGGAAAATCATGCTCTCTGCACATTCAGAGATTTTTATTTTGACATCATCATTATCATTTTATCATCATTTTGTTACTATTATCATCATTATCATCATTTTATTACTATTTGGTTTATTGCACTGGGTAGGCCTTAAAGGAAAATCTTGTGTTAATAGGTCATAGGAGCCATTCTTGTTTCACTCCATAAATCAAAATTTTTCATTTTATTACTAAAATTGTTTGTGTTTTTTTAAAAAATAGATGCCCATACCAGAATAAGAAAGTTCTGTTTTATTTCTAGTTTTCCATTATTTAAAATTATGAATGGGCTTTGAGATAATTATTATAATTCTTTCATTCTTTTGTGTTAAATTAGAAAATTACATTGATTTATTTTAAAATTTAATCCATTCTTGAAGTCCTAGAATAAACATAGTTTTATGACATATTGTCTTTTTAATTAATTAATGGATTCCTTTAGATAATATTTTCTTTACAGTCTTTACATCTATTCATTAAAGATACTTGCATTTTAAGGTTTTGGTATCAAGTTAGGCTGGGCTCATAAAAAGAGTTTTGAATATTCCTACTCTTGATTTATAGAAGTAACTATTTTTATTATATTTTTATTTATTTGTTTGTTTAAATATTTTCACTTGGAGTTTTATCTTAAATATTTTATTAATTAAAATCAATTATAAATCCTAATTGGATTTTTATTTCTTCTTTCAATTTTGA
Source organism: Panthera uncia (assembly GCF_023721935.1). Lineage (NCBI taxonomy): Eukaryota > Metazoa > Chordata > Mammalia > Carnivora > Felidae > Panthera > Panthera uncia. The sequence continues at coordinate 53,813,949 of NW_026057580.1, forward strand.
GAAAGCTAAATTTTTCTAGGAATTTCATTTACATTTTCATATTTATTGGCATAAAAGCAGCTTAAATATCCTTTTCTTTTTTGGCCCCACAGTAGCTCTATGAAACAAATTACCTTAAGGATAATTGGCCTAAAAAATTCATTGCCTTTTGTGCATTGACTAGGTGTCCAGTGAACTACATGAATTCATTAATTTTAGTGGCTTAAATAGAATTTGTTTGTATTATCTTTGTAATAACATGTTATCTACAAATAACAAGAATTTTGTTTCTACCTCTCCAATCTTACACATCTGTTATCTATCTATCTACACTATTTACACTATCTATCTATCTATCTATCTATCATCTATCTATCATCTATCTATCTATCTATCTACCTATCTATTTTCCTATCATCTATCTATCTACCTATCATCATATGTCTATCATCTATATTGGCTTTATTCTTTCTTCTTGTCAACTTGGCATAGTTCTTACAGTCTAAGCTGTACTTGAAGAGATCACATCCTTCATCGCCAGCTGTGTTAAGCTGGGCAGTTGTGCTGGTTTTGGCTGGGTCCCTCTCAACATATCTGGAGCCTCAGCTTTGTCTTTTGTGCTTATTCAGCTTTGCTCCACATGGTCTCCCATCTGTTCAAACTAGCTTGGGCTTGCTTATAAGGAGGACATAAGGGTCCAAAAGAAAGAGTGGAATCACAGAAGGCATCTTGAAATCTAGGCTTAGAACTCACATGCTATTGGGATGCCTGGGTGGCTCAGTGGGTCAAGCATCCAACTTCAGTCCAAGTCATGATCTCACATCTTGTGAGTTCAAGCCCCACATCAGGTTTGTGCTGACAATCAGAGTCTAGACCCTGCTTCAGCGTCTGTGTCTCCCTCTCTCTGCCCTTCCCCCACTCACACTCTGTTTCTCTCTCAAAAATAAATAATAAAATATTAAAAAAAAAAGAACTCACATGCTATCATTTTCTACCACATTAGCTAAGAAAATAATAAGACCCGGTTCAAAGAATGTAACCAACTGGGTGGCTCAGTTGGTTAAGCATCTGACTCTTGATTGTGGCTCAGGTCATGATCTCACAGTTCGTGAGTTCAAGCCCCACATCAGGCTCTGGGCTAACAGTATGGAGTCTGTTATAATTCTCCTCTCTTCCTCCCTCTCTGTTCCTCCTGTGCTCTCTTGCACTCTCTCCATAAAAATAAATTTAAAAATAAATAAAAATTAAAAAAAGAAGGCTGAAATAGATTCAACCTGTCTATAGGAGGAGCTGAAAAGTCAGATTTAAAAAAGAAAAGATAGAGGGAAAAATGGAAATAGAAGCCTTTTTTACAATCAATCTGTTACTCTCCTATTTTTTTTCATTGCCTATACCACTGTAGTATTTTCACTTTTTTTCATTTTTGATATTAATTGTTCCTCTTTGTTCTGTTTCTTGGTTAATCTATAGGTTTCTCAATTATTAATCTTTTCAAAAAAAATCAAAATTTGGCTTTGCTGATTTTTTTCTTTCTCTTTTTTATTTCATTAATTTCTGTTCTTATCTTTATTATTTCCTTCATTCAGCTTTTTGGAGCAGTAATTAATTACCTGTTTCAACATTTTACAGAAATTCTTAAATAATTGACTTTCAATCATTTCTAGGTAATTGACTTTTAACTTTCCCTAACATATATGATTTCAAATATTTTCTACTTTGCAATGTGATCTATTATTTGAAAAATAAGCTACTTATGGGAGTCTCTTTATTTCAAAATGTCTGGAGATTATCAATACATTTTTATTATTTCTCTATAATTCTATTATTATCAACAAAAACATACACATTTTCAAACTTTTGAGTTATTTTTCCCCCAGCATATGATTCATTTTTTTTTCTGTTTTCATGAGTATTTGAAAAGTATGTGCAGTAATCATTGTTGGCTGCAGTTTCTTACGTGTATCATTCAGTCAAATTTGTTCATCATTCTGCTCAAATATTCTAAACTCACACTGATTTTGGCTTTCTTTTTTCTTCATGAAAACAGTATGCTACAATTACTACCAGGATTGTGGATTTACTTGTATCTCTTTTTTAAATCCATCCATTTTATTTTCAATTGTTAAGTATAAACAATTTTGGATAAGAACTGGTTATTAGATGATTTTAAGAAATTATTACTGATTTTCTAGGTATGACAATGGCATATTTATCTAGGCTAAGATTATTATATTTAGAAGATGCAGAATGAATAATTTAAGGCAGAAGGCATCTGAAATTGAAACCTATTATCACTATTTCAGGAAATAAATTTTGTTTTTTATACACATATAGTTTTACAGCAAAAAATTTATCATTGCTAATTCTAGGAGTTAGGTATATGGGTGTTATAGTACAATAGTTTTAAGATTTCTGTATGTTTAAGGTTCTCATAATTAAGCATATTATAAAAATATTCAGAATGTTCTAAAAATATTTCTGAAGTTGTTTTTTAGATGCCTTATCATGCTGACTAGAGACAGAAAAAGATTCTTACAGTAGAATGGGGGTAAGTTTCTCTTTGTGTATTAATACTGGCACTTCAGTATGTATGTTAATGTTTTCCTCAAAAATCTGACTTAATGTATTCAGAAATAATCATCTAATCCATTTATCTCTGTATTATCAATCTATTTAGAATATTCTATGGCAGAAAGTATCTGGTTCCCCATATTACACCCTTAGTCAACCTGTGTTGAGTGACTGCAGATAAAGATCTATGTTCCACAGTATGTTATTTTTTCAATTTAGGGCAATACAACTTGGTCCAATAGCAATTCTATGTACTCCACGTGTTTCTTTAAGGATCTCATTGCTTGCAATTCCACTCAAAGAATAAATACCAATATTGAGCCTTATTTAATTGCAGGGAACAGAAGCCTACTTAAGTTTGATCAAGTAAAAGGAGATTTATTATACAGCTATTAATGAAAAAGAGAATGCTGATCAAAGCCTCAGAAAGAGAGGAAATTTGGGCAGTCATAACTTGTTAATAGGAGATTGCTTTTAGTTTCTTTTCTCTCTTGGTTTTTTATCATCCCTATGTCCTCAACATCTTTGTCTCAGGTTTATCAGGAGAGAGTTTCTGATTCAATCAGTCCAGTTGATGGATTGTTCTTTGGAATAGGAGTCTTCCCCATCCATTCAGATGCTCTTAGGTGGGAGTGAGGGTATATGTTTCATATTCTAAATGGGAAAACGATAACTGTTGGTCAGAAAGATTCTTTCAGAAGAGGTTGTGGGCTGGGAAATAGTGATCACAACTTCAAGACATTCTGTCAACTCGAGCATTGTCAAGGCCCTCAGCAAACTGAGCCAGTTTTCAGCAATGATTCTAAGTTAGAAAAGTAAAAGGATTAGGTCTGCATGTGTGTGAATTCAGCTGATATTTTATAATAAATTATAACAGTTAAAAAAATCTTATCTTCTATGTTTTATAATCAGCTTTTTGGAAAAAGAGGCTTCCCTTAATACATTATTTTATTAATATTATATGAAATGCCTCAGACTTTCATCAAGGTATAACAAAATGTTTAGATAAACTAGCCAATTTGGTTGTTTTATGTTTATTTATTTACTTTTGAGAGAGAGAGAGAACAAGCAGGGGAGGGACAGAGAGAGAGAGGGAGACAGAATCTGAAGCAGACTCCAGGCTCAGCACTGTCAGCACAGAGTCCGATGCGGGGCTTGAACTCCCGAACTGTGAGATCATGACCTGAGCTGAAGTCAGACACTTAACCAACTGAGCCACCCACGCGTCCATAAAATAGCCAATTTGTAACCGCAGCAGTGACAGAATCTGCTCTATTATTTGACCCATGGATCTGCCACAAGAAGCTCCTTGAATGTAGCAAAAGAGGGGAGAACAGACTTACATTTACATCTGTCTTCCTACAGAAATATGATGAAAGAAATTCCATACATTTTAAAGAGGTTTCCAATGGATGCTCTCTGGTTGGACCCACCTGTCTCATAAAGGTATTTAATTCAACTTAACAAATATATACCTTTATAGCTTAAGAATACTAAGTTTTGGGGGGAGATTAATACAAAGTCAGTACCCTCATAGAACTTAAAGTATTTATGATAATAAGATACACATAAATTTGTGAGCAATGCTGTTACGTGGTAATGTTTCTGGTATAAACTATGTGAAAGAATAGTTTGGAGTAAGTGTTATTAAGGACATTTTCCAGGCATGGTGTGTAATGACCTTGACAAATAGGTCAGTTTAGGATAAATGGAGAAGAAAAGGGAGATACAAGCACAATGGAGGAATATTATAAATAGAGTGTGATGAATTAAAGATTAGGCTACTAAAGACCAGAGGCTAGAATTGCTGTAAGTTTACAAGAAATCTTTGGAGAAGGGAAAGGGGAACATATCCTCTCCACTCTGATTTTATGGAGGAAGTTGTTGTGTTTTGTGGAATTAGGACTGGAAAATTATTCTGAACAAGTCTGGTGAATTTGAAAAAGATGTTTCATTTCTTTGTTAATCTAACTGAATTTTTAATGACTCAGGAAGATGTGAGTGTCATTTTTGTGACTCAATATTATCTATTTTCATAAGTACCATCCAAACACTGAAACAAACACAAAGAAAAACGATGAATTGTTTGCTGCTTCTTGGCAGTAGCATAGTAAATGGTTTTACTAAACTCGGTGTTCATTGTTTTTCAAATATTGTAATTAAAGTCTGACAAAAATTCTATTAAGTAATTTTTTTCATTAAAGACACACATTTTAATTTGAAGTACCAAGGGTATGTTTGACTATTTTTCCTAGGAATCACTCAAAACCCTGATATTTTTTTCCCATAGATTGGAAGTTCATGTAATAATACAATATGTAATTTATTGTTATAGCTTATCATCGAAAAATAATTCTTACCTTTTTCTCCCACTAGCTCCGTAGAACTCGCACATTTTAAAAAGCTATCTTCCGCATTTTTATGTTTCAAAAGTAGTTAGTGATATCTTCCTGTAGGGTTATAGTAAGAATTAAATGAGATATTGCAATAGGTTTATCTATTTTTTTTAAGTTTAGTTATTTATTTTGAAAAAGAGAGAGAGAGAGCAGGGAAGGGTCAGAGAGAGAATCCCAAGAAGGCTCTGTGCTGTCAGCACAGAACCTGATATGGGGCTCCATCCCACTAACCAAGAGATCATGACCTGAGCCTAAATCAAGAGTCAGATGTTTAACCAACTGAGCCACCCAGGTGCCCCAATATTAAAATAGATTTAAATGTGTGAACCTGAGTAGGAGCAGCTGTAATAATCTAAGTAACAGTCTGACACCAAGGTATATACATAGCAATTTAACACTGTTAATGGCCTGTCAAACATGGGAAACAGCATCATGTAGTATCACTATATTGTAAATATGATACCTTTTTACTCCTCTCTTTAGACGTTATTTCACCTTTATCCTTCATTCCTTATAATCAATATCAATACTCTTTCTTGATATATCTCTTTTTTCTCCAGCCAACTATTATTCTCTACAAACAGTCCTTCAATATGCAGAAAATAAGCATTTAAATGTTAAGTTTTATGTAATTCATAATATATATAAGTTCTCTGTTGTGACTTGAAGATGTGAGTTGGTCTTTAAGAATTCTGAACAAAAAAGCACCTGGGTGGCTCAGTCATTTAAGTGTCCAACTCTTGGTTTCAGCTCAGGTCATGATCTCATGGTTGGGTTCAGAGGTTTGAGCCCTGTGTCCAGCTCTGTGCTCATAGTACAGTGCCTGCTTAGGATTCTCTCTCACCCTCTGTCCTTTCCCCACTTGTGCATGCCCTCTCTCTTTCTTTCCCTCTCTCTCTCTCAAAGAAAAATTCTGAACAACTTGCGGGACTTGGGGAGCTCAGTCAGTTGAACACCCAACCCTTGATTTCGGCTCAGGTCGTGATCTCAATGGTCTGTGGGATTGAGGTGCTAGGTATTCTCTTTCTCTCTCTCTCTCTCTCTCCCTCAAAATAATAAACTTAAAAAGATAATTCTGAACAAATTAAGAAGTAAATATAGCTTCAGAAATGGCCCCAAATATCAACTTCTTTTTTGGATTGGAGAATGAGATAAGTCACTACTGCTACCATGAGGAAGGGTTAAAGCTTATAAGAGCTGGAGGGAAAGTGGAAATATTTTATCCATATGCCCCTGGAACAGCAGAGGTTATCGAGAGAAATTTCTTTCTCCTGGACCAAAGAAAGAATGCAGAAGATAAAAAAGGACATGTCCTTCTACACCATGCTACCTGTTCACAGTTAGGAAATAAGATATATGTACAGTTTCTTAGTGATCAAGAGAATATTTATACCAAAGGTGATGTTAACAAATATTCCTCTGAGGTTTGAAAATGCATGATTCTTCTACATACCTGTGATAATTCTACTTCGACCTTCTGTCTCATACCAATATTAATGTTTTCAGCAAAATTTCAGTCTCTATACTATTTTAATAGATTGCTGTTCCTGAAACTCTAAGAGACTACTGTTTTAAGTGAATCCATAAATTTCTTCTTTTATTCTAAGACCTGACAATTCTTTCCTTGTGAATAGCCTAAGGAGTCCCATTACAGCAAAACTTGTGAATGTCCTTAGATCTTATTGAGCAGTCCTTAAATTAGAACATCTTCATGATTAGTTAAACAAAGCTCTTCTTTTTATTTGAATGTGGGGCATTTTCTGGAGATTTAGCATAGAGATTTTATTGAGAAATAAGCCTATATTATTGTGAACACATTAATAAGGCTAATATTTTACAAAATAAATTCTCTCTGTATTTCACTCCCCTTCTTTCTAGTTCATGTGACTTAACCTTTTTTTAGATACCCATGATTCATCATCCATTTAGGTTATATTCTTTATACACTGAAGATAAAGCTAACAACATAACATGCTTAATTTACTGTTGGTGATTGTATCTGATAAAATGACTTTAGCTACATGTCGTGCAAACTGATTAAAACTAGCTCCAACAATCAAAAAATTTATTTTTGTCTAAATATAGGATAAATTTCAGGGCCAGTTGATTTCAGTTTCCTGTTTCCACGTGTGTGTGTGTGTGTGTGTGTGTGTGTGTGTGTATGTGTGTGTGTTATCCTAATTGTACATGTTGGCTCCAACTTCAGGCAGCATTTCTTAAGGTAGTGCCAGCTTTCCCACTGGCATTCTTCAGCATGCAAAGAAAGAGATGAATGCTTTTGTCCTCATAGTGCCAGGAAAAGTCTTAAGATTTACTACAACCGGAACGTTCAGATCACATATACCCTGATGCTAGTCATGGGAATAAAATACATTGATTAATTTAAGCCTAACTCAGGAATTAGGCGTATGGTTGGTTATACCCAAAGCTTAGCTATAGCTAAAACTTAGATGTCTTAACCAGATTGCAAAATTTATTACTAAAGGGAAAAAATGCATAAGTGATCAACTTGCTCACTACAATGATCCTTTTTTGAAACATAACTTTTGTCCCGTGTATTTTTTTTTTTTTATGATCAAGAACAGTTTTATTCTACATCATGTAACTTTTCACATCAGGAGAACTTTTTACCCTTTGCAAATCTTACAAGTACATATCTAGTTAAATATCACGATTCTTAACATCCTATTTAAACCCTGGGACTAATTATCTCAGAGGTGATCCATTAGATGATTAAGGACAACATTTAGGTTATTAAGATCTATTGATTATTTGTCTAATTTATTCACAGGGATGGTGTTTCTAATCATTGCAATCAGAATGCACTTACACATACTTTCTAAAACTGTGTTTTAAAAGTAATATTTTATAGTCATGCTTCAAATATTCTGAGGTTTGCATTCTTGGAAAATCAGTGTATCCTCAAGTGAGGGATATCAGATATAATGATCCCATAGAAATAATTTTGTAAGGGGAAGTTATCTTGTTATATTGCAGATCAAAGGTCTGTGCATTTTTAGTTTTATTTTGTTTTAAAAATGGCTACAAACAAACCATTTTATCAATTTTTAAATCAAATAAAAATATATTTCTGAGATAAGTAGTGTGTTTTTCAGTGGGTTTGCTGAATTGGGCAACATTGTGCCCAAGTACATAAAATTTCATAAATTCTGATAGGATTCTAGATTTTTTTTTTTACTTTAGGAAATTAAAAGTAGAAAAAAACATTAATCAGGAACATAGGATGTAATGGCTCCTTTGAAACAATTCTAACTGGAAGCTTTAAGCTATTTTTAGGAATGTTAAGGATGACTGCTGGATTTTGTTTGTATATTCACTTGGTTGTTTGTTTGGAAGTCGGTTCATGAATGTTTATTTTGATAACTTCTATTGATCATTGTAATATTTTCGGCAGCAAAATAAGCTTAGATTCCTCTCTATTTGACATTGTATCTATTTCTTCATGATTGGGTAACATAATTGTGTTATATCTAAACTGTTTCAGAAAATTTATATGCGCTTAAAGTACAGCGTTAGGCTATCATTGCCAATACTTAATGATCTATTTTTATTTTTCTAGCTTGATTGATTGATTGTACTTGGAAAGAAGAGATTGTAGAGTTTGGAGGGAACACAGATGTTCCCATCCAATTATTTATTCGTGGGGAATTCCTTCTACTGCAGGATTGTCAATGCTGTCCATGAGAGACGTTAGGCAGATACCCAGTGCAGGCTAGCTGAGGCCAATACACGGTTTTGATCAGCTCACAGAACCAAGAAAGTCAGGAATGGAGCTGGGCCAATGCAGGAATGGAAATCAAAAGCATTCCTTGTTCAGATTCTCTGAGTGCTTGTCTCATTTTTTTCTCTTCTAAATATGCTTTCTCCCTGTGCTACTGCCAACTTTAAGGTTTAATCAGTTTAGCTCCAGATTTCAGAAAAAGAGGGCTTTTCTCTCTGTCTCCATATATAAAACAGCAGGCAGTGAGGTCCAAATAGTCAGACATGGGTCATGAGTTTGCAGTCTGGACTCATGAAATAACCTACCATATCAATGTAGTACAAGCCTAAGTCTCTTGTGTGTAATCCTGTGTCTAAGGAGAAATGGAGAACTATGATTGGGCTCCCTCCGTCATATTTATATGGAGCAGGGGAGAAGAAGAACTTTATGAAATGAAGGTGACCATAACAAGAGGAAAGCATAAAGAGATGATGGACAAATAGAAATAGTAAGTACCCAAATGCCTACCTACGGTAGGCATAATGGCCCTAAAAGATATCCACACCCTAATCCTTGGAGTTTATGAGTGCTACCTTATGGGACAAAAAATGACTTTGTAGATATGATTAAGTTGATAATTTTGACATGGGGAGATTATCCCAAAGAAGCCCTAAATGCAATCACATGTATTCTTATATGAGAGAGCCAGAGAGCAATTTGACATATGATGGACAAGAAAAGATATTGTACTACAAGGGTAGAGATTAGAGTAATGGGACCATAAGCCAGGAAACGCGGGAATCCACTAAACCTGGCAGAGGAAAGGAATGGATTCTCCTCCCAGGTCCTCGAGAATGAAGGCCTACCCAATATCTTGAATTGTGGCCAGGGATACTGATTTAGGAGCTCTGGCCTCCAGAAATGTGAGAGAATAAAATTATTTTATTACAAGTCACCAAGTTGTTGGTCATTGACACAGCAGTCACAGGAAACTAAAACAACACCTAGCAGATTGATATTTACCTCATTGTAATTATTACTCATTGATGAGTCTTGATTGGATGTCTCAACAACCAAAAATTGGTTAAACTGCTTTTCTTTCTTCTTGGTCCTTCTGGAAGTTTTTCAAAATAACTCTCCTGGATTTTCTTTTTGAGGCTACATGTATAATCCTGACTACTCAGCTTTCTTCCACTATACTATATTGCCTCAAATCCTTTTAGGAAGGAAATATGGATGATAAGAAAGACCATGCCTATTTTAATGAAGATAAATAGGTTCAATGCTAGCTTCAACCTTCTCAGTTGTTTGATTTGTACATATTAACTAACTTCTTTGATGTTTACATATGCACATATTAATGGCACACTTACATAGGAAATTTGGCATACTGTAGGTACTAAAAACACTCTTAGTTACATTTGTCAATTCACCATCACCTTCCTGTCCATGCACATGGAGAGATATCTCCTATTGCTAATGGTCAACATCTCTCTTAAAATATTGCACCAATTATCAGTGAATAATAGCTAGGCACAATAAACCATATGTGGGACTAGTTAGCACATTATTTCCCATTATCTGGAATACATACACACAAATTATTGATTAAAAAGTATTTCAATTGATCATAAAACAATACTACAGGTACTGATTGTGACATTGTGATTTATAAATAAAAAATACACATATTTGGTCATCCAGGTGACCAAAATATATTTCTTATATATATTTGTCTTCATCCATGGCTCCTGGCTCATACCTCCCTAAACAAACACTTGAAGTTTTGGTAAGTGTTAAGAGTGATAAAGGTGTCTTTTGTTATGTTGATAAAGTGACTTTTGGAAATCATCTAAGGAGGGGTGATGGTTGCCTGTGGAGCCAACCTATGATTAGAAGGTTGGAATTTTAGTCTCACCCCTTGGACTTTAGGGAGGGGATAGGGACTAGAGATTAAGTTCAATCACCAATTGTCAATGATTTGATCAATCATTCCTGTGTAAGAAGCTTCCATAATAAAGCCAAAAAAAAAAAAAAAAAAAAAAAAAAAGATTCAGAGAGCTTCCAGGTTGGTGAACACAGTGGAGAGGCTGGGAGAGTGTTGTGCTTTCTCACAGAGCATGGAAGTTCCGAGCCCTTTCCCCATCCGCTACTCTATTTGTGTTTTCCATCTGGCTGTTTCTGAATTATATCCTTTTATAAGAAACCAGTAATCTAGTAAGTAAAATGTTTCCCTGAGTTCTGTGAACCACTCTAGCAAATCAATTGAACCCAAGGAGGGAGTCGTGGGAACCTTTGGTTTATAGCTAGTTGGTCAGAAGTACAGGTTAACATCCAGACTCGTGTATGACATCTGAACTCCAAGGAGGAGGTCATGGGAACCTCTGATCTGTAGCTAGTTGGTCAAAAGTACAGGTAACAACCTGAGTTTGTGACTGGCATCTGAATGTATGTGTGTGAATCTTGTGAGACTGAACCTTTAACCTGTGGAATCTGATGCTATCTGCCAGAGACAGTGCCAGAATTGAGTTGAATTCTCAGACACCCTGCTGGTGTTTGAGAATTGCTTGTTGGTGTGGGAGAATTCCATACACACACACACACACACATTGAAATTGGATGCAGGAACCTTTTTACTAATATACCCCAAACCACAATAAAATAGATATTAACGTTGGCCATTATTGTTTCATGAAAAGAAATCAAATTTGACAGGTTTATTAAAGTTCATCTTTACCACCCCTACTCACTTTCTTAATCTCTACAGGGAAAGACTCACCTGAAACCAGCATATTTCAATCTGATATATGTTTTGGTCACTTGGCAGATATAAATGCATTCATACACATTATGTTATTGCTTTGTACGGTTTAAAAATACAGAAATGGTGTAATGTATGTACTACTTTATAATTTCCTTTTAACACCTAAAAATATTTTAAAGATTTATCCATGCTGAATAATGCAGAATTAGTTCATTTAATTATTCTTTATTATTCAACTGTTTGTTAAATGCATATATTCAAATCATTCATTTATACGTTCCCTTGCTGAGGAATAATTAGGCTGCTTCCTCTTTCCCCTATTACAAACAGTCATGCAATTAACGTGCTTACATATGTTTTCTTGTAGTGTTCCCTGTGAACCCATGAGTGTAAATTATTAAATAATGAGGGATATGAGCATTTATAATTTTATTACATATTATCAGATTTCTTTGCAAATGAATTGCTCTACTGACAGCTATGCAAGAGAGATTCTATTTTCCCTCAACTTCATCAACACGTGGTGTTTTCAAAATTCTTACTTGCGATCATATGATTTTAATGATACCTTAGAATTCTAATTTGCATTTTCTGGTTTTTGTGTGAAATTAAATTGACAAAATGTTTAATATTGTCAGTGTTAATTGCCTTTTCATACCTTTGCTCATTTTTTTTTTGATGGGGAGTGTTTTTTGTTTGTTTTGTTTTGTTTTGTTTAATTTTGTTTTAACTTAATAGATTTAGAGGAGTTTCACATTCTCTAAATTTTGAATTTTCATTAAATTATATATGTTGCAAATATTTTCTCCAAGGCTTTCCCTTGTTTGTCATTTGGTTGATGGTTGGTTTTGTTTTCATGATTTTTTATGATATAAAAACTTAAATTTCAATGTTATCAAATTTAATGACCTTATCTGATTACATAAAAATATCTTATACATTATATTGTAATAATATTCATATTTACATCTTCAACCATTTGGCATTTAATGTATAGTTATGAGGTATGAGTTAGGATCCAATTTAAATGTTTCCATATAGATCGCAAGTTATTCCATTCCTTCTCCATTGTTTGTAAGGTATATATATATATATATATATATATATATATATATGTCTATTTCATATATATGTCTATTTCCAGATTCTCTCATTTGTTACATTGCCTCAGCTTTTTATAGCATTCTTAAAATTAGTCTTATTTTATTGTGAATTTTATATGTTTTTGGATAACTCTTCAAAGTTAGTTGGGCTGTTCTTGGACCTTAAGTCTCACATATACATTTTAGCATAGCTTTACAAGTTCAGAAAATATGATGTTGGGATTTTAATTGAAACTGTTTTATATTTAATTTCATATTTAACTTGGGCAAGATGACATCTTTATAATTTGGGTCTTCTGATCCTGAATATACTATAATCTCTCCATTTATTTGCCCTCTTTTATGTCTTCCAATAAAGTTTTATATTTTTTTCCATAGAGAATTTGTACTTCTTTGGTTGGATTAATTCCCAGAAATCTTATGATTTGGGTTGATTTCATGAATGCTAGATTTATTAGGCTACATTTCTTAATTATTTTCTTGTGGCAAAGTAATGCTATTGATTTCAAAAATTGTTCTCATTTCCATCAAACATAATTAACTATGTAGCCTATCAATTAGGAATAATTATAGCTTTTTTCTCATTCACTTCAGAGACATTCTTGTCTTGTACTGAATAGGATCTCCTGTACAATATGTATAGATACAAAGATCATGAACTTTCTTCTCTTGCTTCTGATTTTAAAGATGATGCCTCCAGAAATACAACAGTAAGAACTTTTTCTATATTATCACTGTTATTATTATTATTTAAAAAATTTAATGTTTATTTATTTTTAAGGGAGAGAGATAGAGAGAGTGCGAGCAGGGGAGGTGCACAGAGAGGGAGTCACAGAATCTGAAGCAGGCTCCAGGCTGTCAGCACAGAGCCCAAGGTGGGACTCGAACTCACAAACTGTGAGATCATGACCCGAGCTGAAGTCAGAGGCCTAACCAACTGAGCCACTCAGGCACGCCTGTTATTATTATTTTAATTTTAGAGTGAAAGAAAGAGAGCGGGGGAGAGAGGGAGAGGGAGAGACTTTTAAGCAGGCTCCATGCTCAGTACAGAGCCCAATGTAGGGCTCGATCCCACAACCCTGAGATCATGACCTAAGCCCATATCAGGAATCATACACTCAACTGACTGAGCCTCCAAGACACCCCTATTTTCTATATTTTCATTGTTAGTTACAAATATCAAGTTAAAGAAGTTTGTTCTCGTAGTTTGCTATCGGTAGTTTTCTTTTAAATAGATGATATGTTTTTTCTGCATTTAGTGAAATTACCTTTGGTTTTCTTCGTTAATCTGTTAATATGATGACTAATATTAATTAAGTGTCTAATATTCAATACCTGAATTGGGGAAATGAATCCAGAAGTCTGGAAACATGCCTTTGCTTGTACTAATTTTGCATAGTTTTGCATCATGGACAGCTAAGCTGACCAACCATCCCAGTTCTCCTGGGACTGTCTTAACTTAGTACCAAAAGTCCTGCATCCTGGAAAACTCCTTCCTAGAACCCAAAAAGTCTCATTTTCCAGTGGTAAGTGTGGAAGTTTGGGAGAAAAGTATAAAAGTCAGATAACAACCAAATAATAGATACTGAAAGCAACGTCATTTTTAGTATTAAATGGACACAGCAGGCATGGTTGCCTTCCACTGTCCCTCCTGCTAGTTGTCCCTCACCGCTGATATTGGCAGTCACAATTTGTAGCTCCTGATAATGGATCATCCAATGTTGCCATCACTTGATTGATGCAAAGTAATTGTGTAACTCAAGTGTGTTGTATTTGTGAACATTAATAATTTGCCTTTGATTTTTTATGTGGATAAACCATTGTGCCTTGTATCAAGATACCATTAGTTGAGTTTCAAACATTGTGAATATTGTGATTGGCTTTTCCAAGAGTTTAGATGATGAAAATGAGAAAAATTTTATATTAACATCAGAATTAATTAGAACTGAATGGAAAAAAAGGACTAAACAACAGTATAATTTGATGACACATAAAACAAGGACACAGGAACTATGTAACCAAACAAATCACACTGTAAAATATGCAGAAATTAATTTGAGGGTGGGCATGGGGGAGGAAGCCCATATGAAAACTGGATTTCATAAGTCAAAAGCAGCCAAATACTTGTAAGTCAATTATGGTATTTTTTATCTCCCCAAAACACTAATGCTCAAAAATTATGGTTACTGAGTTAGCCTAGGCAGATAACATGCAAAAACATACGTGACCATATCTATCCCTTGTTTGCTCAATGACAGTGAATATATCACATTTCCTGATACAGAGGTTGCAACTAAAATTTGTTGTGATTTTTTAAAAAAAATAAGAAAATGTTCCTTACAGGGTAGTGCTGCTTCTGTTAGATCCTACTAATGATCATACTTATATCAAGGTAATAAGTCAAATCATGGCAACAAAAACAATGGTAATGACAAAAAAATATTCCTCCTGGTTCCTAGATACTCTAATTTCTGAAATGAAGGTTTGAATAGTCTGCTTAATTTTCATGAAAATTTTAATGAAATCATAGAAACTACAAGAGAATAGATTGCTGATATCTCATCGAAATAGAAATGAGGCCATGCTTATCTGTCTGCTTATTCAGCAGAAAGTGTAAATATAAAATTTGGCAAATTCCATTCATCTGTAAACTTTACACCAAAGAAAATAAACACCTCTAATCTGCTATATGCCCTGCATAACTTACATACTAAAAAGAGGTGTAATTTTCTCACCTATAATATTGACACTACTATAATGAAAGTTTTTGGTCACTTTTCATTTCATCAGAAGCACAATCAGAAGAACTTGCAGAAGTTCTTATAAGATATATATCATTATTGCCTCCCGTAGAAAATATTTTTTAAATCTGCTATAGAACATATTTGCAAAATGTGGGAAAGAATATCCTTATTTAATTTGGAAATATGTTGATGAGTGTGGAGAAAACAATTATAGTAAAGTAAAAACTTATATGCTTTTTCTCTGAAACTCGCTGGTGATCTTTTGCAAGAGGCCATAGGGAGTCTAAAAAAGGAGTTAACTAACTGGGAACTGAATTGCTAGAGTGATGTGTAGGTTGTGACAAAAACTTATAAAAAACGAACAAATTTTTAAATAGAAATAAGACTGCTTCCAAACCCAAGAATGTGATCAGAAGAGGACAATGAGGTAAACAGGGCTTTTTCCATATTTTTAATAAAACTGTAACTTAGTGGAATATAATTTCAATTTCACAAGCTCTAACTGCCCTATGCTTCAAAATTCTTTCCTGAAAAAGAGAGGTTAAAATCTGCTGACATTCAATGTGAGTCAGTGTTTAAAAATGTTGGCTATTTTAGAGATGGATGGTCTATACCATGAATCTATAGATGCGAAGAACCTGACTACAAAAACTGGCTTGCCTAGGGGCCCCTGGGTGGGTCAGTCAGTTAAGCCTCTGACTTCGGTTCAGATCATGATCTTGTGGTTCGTGAGTTCGAGCCCTGCATCGGGCTCTGTGCTAACAGCTTGGAGCCTGGATCCTGCTTAGGATTCTGTGTCTCCTTCTCTCTCTGCCCCTCCCCCATTTGTGCTCTGTCTCTCTCTGTCTATCAAAAATAAATACATAGGATTGTAGAGAGAAGATGGCAGCATAGGAGGACACTGGGCTCACCTCTTCCTGCTGATCACTTAGATTCCACCCACATCTGCCTAAATAACCCAGAAAACTGCCAGATGACTAGCAGAACGGACTTTCTGGAGCCAAGCATAGACAAGAGGCCCACAGAAGAGGGTAGAAGAGTGGAGAGGTAGTGCTTGTTACACTGACTGGCGGGAAGGAGCCAGGGCAGTGGAGGGGCAGCCTGCCCAGCAAGACAGAATGCCTAAAGTCTGGCTTGCAAAAGCAGAGGGGCCAGACTCCATGAGTTCTCACAGCCAGTGGAACTTAACATCTGGAATGTTAAAAGTCAACACCTCTGCTCTCAGAGAGCGGGGAGGGCAAGAGGACACCAGGAGAGAAAGCTGTTGAGCTGCAGGGCCTCTCCTACAGGGGACCACCTGCAGCAAAGTCAGCTGAGCCTGCCCCTCCCACCCCTGTGCACCTTGCAGATCCACCCCCACTAATACGCCAGATCCCATGGAAGCAGCACCACAAGCCTGGCAGTATGCAAGCAGCCCAGACAGGGGCCACACCACTCCACAGTGAGTCCTGCCCCTGTGAGACGGGAAGATAAGGTACACACCAGTCTGACTGTGGCCCCAGTGGTGGGCTGGGGACTGACACTGCCTCTGACTGCAGCCCCACCCACCAACACAAGTTACTCTGACAGCACAGGGGAAATGCCCTACAGTTGTGAGCCACCACAGGGACTACCCAAATGACGAAATGGAAGTACTCTCCTCAAAAGAAAGTCCAGGAAGTAGCGACAGCTAACAAATTGATCAAAAACGATTTAAGTAATATAACAGAACAAGAATTTAGAATAATAGTCATAAAATTAATTGCTGGGCTTGAAAAAAGCATAGAGGACAGCAGAGATCTATTGCTACAGAGATCAAGGGACAAAGAAATAGTCATGAGAAGCTAAAAAATGCTATAAATGAAGTGTAAAATAAAATGAAGGTGACCACAGCACAGATTGAAGAGGCAGAGGAGAGAATAGGTTAATTAGAAGATAAAATTATGGAAAAAGAGGAAGCTGAGAAAAAGAGAGACAAAAAAATCCAGGAGTATGAGGGGACAATTAGAGAACTAAGTGATGCAATCAAACAGAACAATATCTGTATCATAGGAAATCCAGAAGAGAGAGAGAAAGGGGCTGAAGGTGTACTTGAACAAATCATAGCTGAGAACTTCCCTGATCTGGGGAAGGAAAAAGGCATTGAAATCCAAGAGGCACAGAGAACTCCCTTCAGATGTAACTTGAATTGATCTTCTGCATGACATATACTGAAACTGGCAAAATAAAAGGATAAAGAGAAAATTCTGAAAGCAGCTAGGGATAAACAGGCTGTAGCCTACA
Organism: Panthera uncia; assembly: GCF_023721935.1. NCBI lineage: Eukaryota > Metazoa > Chordata > Mammalia > Carnivora > Felidae > Panthera > Panthera uncia. The sequence continues at coordinate 53,831,489 of NW_026057580.1, forward strand.
AAGGGAAACCCATAAGAATAGTGGCAGATTTATCTACTGAAACTTGACAGGCCAGAAAGGAATGGCAGGAAATCTTCAATGTGATGAGCAGAAAAAATATGCAGCCGAGAATCGTTTATCCAGCAAGTCTGTCATTCAGAATAGAAGGAGAAATAAAGGTCTTCCCAAACAAACAAAAACTGAAGGAATTCATCACCACGAAACCAGCCCCACAAGAGATCCTAAGGGGGATTCTGTGAGTGAAATGTTGCAAGGACCACAAAGTACCAGAGACATCACTACAAGCATGAAACCTACAGACATCACAATGACTCTAAACCCATATCTTTCCATAATAACACTGAATATAAATGGACTAAATGCTCCAATCAAAAGACATAGGATGGATAAGAAAACAAGACCCATCTATTTGCTGTCTACAAGAGACTCATTTAAGACCTGAGGACACCTTCAGATTGAAAGCGAGGGGATGGAAAACTATCTATCATGCTACTGGAAGTCAAAAGAAAGCTAGGGTAGCCATACTTATATCAGACAAACTAGAATCTAAATTAAAGGGTTTAACAAGAGGCGAAGAAGGGCATTATATAATAATTACAGGGTCTATCCATCAGGAAGAGCTAACAATTATAAATGTCTATGCGCCGAATACGGGAGCCCCCAAATATATAAAACAATTAATCAAAAACATAAGCAAACTTATTGATAAGAATGTGGTAATTGCAGGGGACTTTAATAGTCCACTTACAACAATGGATAGATCACCTAGACACATGGTCAATAAAGAAACAAGGGCCCTGAATGATACATTGGACCAGATGGACTTAACAGATATATTTAGAACTCTGCATCCCAAAGCAACAGAATATACTTTCTTCTCGAGTGCACATGGAACATTGTCTAAGATAGATCACATACTGGGTCACAAAACAGCACTTAATAAGTATAAAAGAATTGAGATCATACCATGCACAGTTTCAGAACACAATGCTGTGAAACTTGAAATCAAGCACAGGAAAAAGTCTGGAAAACTTCCAAAAGCATGGAGGTTAGAGAACACCCTACTAAAGAATGAATGGGTCAACCAGGCAAATAGTGAAGAAATTAAAAAATACATGGAAACAAATGAAAATGAAAATACAACAATCCAAAATCTTTGGGATGCAGTGAAGGCAGTCCTGAGGGGAAAATACGTTGCAATCCAGGCCTATCTCAAGAAACAAGAAAAATCCCAAATGCAAAATCTAACAGCACACCTAAAGGAAATAGAAGCAGAGCAGCAAAGACACCCCAAACCCAGCAGAAGAAGAGAAATAATAAAGATCAGAGCCGAAATAAACAATATAGAATCTAAAAAATCTGTAGAGCAGATCAATGAAACCAAGAGTTGGTTTTTTGAAAAAATAAACAAAATTGATAAACCTCTAGCCAGGCTTCTCAAAAAGAAAATGGAGATGACCCAAATAGATAAAATCATGAATGAAAATGGAATTATTACAACCAATCCCTCAGAGATACAAGCAATTATCAGGGAATACTATAAAAATTATATGCCAACAAACTGAACAACCAAGAAGAAACGGACAAATTCCTAAGCACCCACCCACTTCCAAAACTCAAACAGGAAGAAATAGAAAACTTGAACAGACCCATAACCAGTGAAGAAATTGAATCAGTTACCAAAAATCTCCCAACAAATAAGAGTCCAGGACCAGATGGCTTCCCTGGGGAGTTCTACCAGACATTTAAAGCAGAGATAATACCTATCCTTCTCAAGCTATTCCAAAAAATTGAAAGGGAAGGAAAACTTCCAGACTCATTCTATGAAGCCAGCATTACTTTGATTCCTAAACCAGACAGAGACCCAGTAAAAAAAAGAGAACTACAGGCCAATATCCCTGATGAATATGGATGCAAAAATTCTCAATAAGATACCAGCAAATCGAATTGAACAGCATATAAAAAGAATTATTCACCATGATCAAGTGGGATTCATTGCTGGGATGCAGGACTGGTTCAACATTTGCAAATCAATCAATGTGATACATCACTTTAATAACAGAAAAGAAAAGAACCATATGATCCTGTCAATCGATGCAGAAAAACCGTTTGACAAAATTCAGCATCCTTTCTTAATAAAAATCCTCAAGAAAGTCAGGATAGAAAGAACACACTTAAACATCATAAAAGCCATTTATGAAAAGCCCACAGCTAATATCATCCTCAATGGGGAAAAACTGAGAGCTTTCCCCCTGAGATCAGGAACAGGACAGGGATGTCCACTCTCACCGCTGTTGTTTAACATAGTGTTGGAAGTTCTAGCATCAACAATCAGACAACAAAAGGAAATCAAAGGCATCAAAATTGGCAAAGATGTAGTTAAGCTTTCACTTTTTACAGATGACATGATATTATACATGGAAAATCCGATAGACTCCACCAAAAGTCTGCTAGAACTGATACATGAATTCAGCAAAGTTGCAGGGTAAAAATCAATGTACAGAAATCAGTTGCATTCTTATACACTAATAATGAAGCAACAGAAAGACAAGTGAAGAAACTGATCCCATTCACAATTGCACCAAGAAGCATAAAACACCCAGGAGTAAACCTATCCAAAAATGTAAAAGATCTGTATGCTGAAAACTATAGAAAGCTTATGAAGGAAATTGAAGAAGATATAAAGAAATGGAAAAACATTCCGTGCTCATGGATTGGAAAAATAAATATTGTTAAAATGTCAATACTACCCAAAGCTATCTACACATTCAATGCAATCCCAATCAACATTGCACCAGCATTCTTCTCGAAGCTAGAACAAGCAATCCTAAAATTCATATGGAACCACAAAAGGCCCTGAATAGCCAAAGTAATTTTGAAGAGGAAGACCAAAGCAGTAGGCATCACAATCCCAGACTTTAGCCTCTACTACAAAGCTGTAATCATCGAGACAGCATGGTATTGGCACAATAACAGACACATAGACCAATGGAATAGAATAGAGACTCCAGAATTGGACCCACAAAAGTATGGCCAACTAATCTTTGACAAAGCAGGAAAGAATATCCAATGGAAAAAGTCTCTTTAACAAATGGTGCTGGGAGAACTGGACAGCAACATGCAGAAGAATGAAACTAGACCACTTTCTTACGCCATTCACAAAAACAAACTCAAAATGGATAAAGGACCTGAATGTGAGACAGGAAACCATCAAAACCCTAGAGAAGAAAGCAGGAAAAAAATCTCTGACCTCAGCTACAGCAATATCTTACTTGACACATCTCCAAAGGCAAGGGAATTAAAAGCAAAAATGAACTGTTGGGACCTCATGAAGATAAAAAGCTTCTGCACAGAAAAGGAAACAATCAACAACACTAAAAGTCAACCAACGGAATAGGAAAAGATATTTGCAAACGACCTATCCGACAAAGGGTAGTATCCAAAAATCTCTAAAGAACTCTCCCAACTCCACACCCAAAAAACAAATAATCCAGTGAAGAAATGGGCAGAAAACATGAATAGACACTTCTTTAAAGAAGACATCCAGACGGCCAACAGGCACATGAAAAGATGCTCAACGTCACTCCTCATCAGGGAAATACAAATCAAAACCACACTCAGATACTACTTCATGCCTGTCAGATTGGCTAAAATGAACAAATCAGGACACTATTGATGTTGGTGGTGATGTGGAGAAATGGAAACCCTCTTGCACTGTTGGTGGGAATGCAAACTGGTGCAGCTGCTCTGGAAAACAGTGTGGAGGTTCCTCAAAAAATTAAAAATAGATCTACCCTATGACCCAGCAATAGCACTGCTAGGAACTTATCCAAAGGATACAGGAGTGCTGATGCATAGGGACACTTGTACCCCAATGTTTATAGTAGCACTTTCAACATTAGCCAAATTATGGAAAGAGCCTAAATGTCCATCAACTGATGAATGGATAAAGAAATTGTGGTTTATATACACAATGGAATATTATGTGGCAGTGAGAAAGAATGAAATATGGCCTTTTGTAGCCACGTGGATGGAACTGGAGAGTGTTATGCTAAGTGAAATAAGTCATACAGAGAAAGACAGATACCATATGTTTTCACTCTTATGTGGATCCTGAGAAACTTGACAGAAGACCATGGGGGAGGGGAAGGAAAAAAAAAAGTTAGAGAGGGAGGGAGCCAAACCATAAAAGACTCTTAAAAACTGAGAACAATCTAAGGGTTGCTGGGGGGTGGGAGTGAGGGGTGGGTAGGTGATGGACACTGAGGAGGGCACCTGTTGGGATAAGCTCTGGGTGTTGTATGGAAACCAATTTGACAATAAATTTCATATCAAAAAACTAACTAACTAAATTAATTAATTTAAAAAAACTGGCTGCCCTCAACAGACTGTAGATACAAGGTATAGGGGCAATTTGAGAGAACCAGAAAGTAATTCCAACAAGTTTAAAATTTTGCTATTGCAGGGAGCAGTAAAATACTGGTATTCCATGCTCAAATGCTTTAATTGGGAGGCTACATAGCTTGATGGTATCCGACTGACACCAGAAATTATTGTAATGGGACTTGCTAAAAATAGAAATGGAAATTGAAATTAATCTTGTGATTGATTGTATTCAGTTTTACCTCCAAATAAAAGAAAGATGTCCTAAAGGCTGAAGGCAGTGCAGGGAAGAATTATTGGAAAAGGAAGCAGAGGGGTAAAAATACCCTACTGTATCTCAAAATAGAAGGAAACATGTCATTATTATTTCGTATTGAATATAAGTAGTATTTGTTTAGTTAGTCCTATTGTGTTATGTTTTTATTTTAAAGGGTATTACATTTATAAATTTGAAACGCAATAGTCTGTTTATTTAATTTAACATTCAATAAGAGTAAAAAAGAAAATAACTTGCTGTGTGAGAACACAGGAAGAAAATTTCAAATGAGCACGAATTTTTCATATTTTTAAAGAGAATAACATGTACGTTTATGACTCATATAATATTTACTATTACTTATTATAATTGTTGTAATTATTTTTATTGTCTCACATGGCTGTGTCTTGAGTTTACTCTCCAAAATATTGACTTTGCTAGGTACAGTCTATGTAATGATCTCTGGTATTTGTTGTATTGTTGTTTAACACGTGGCTAATTTTTGCTTGAAGAGAATATATTCATTAATTGTAAGGGTTAAGAGTTAAATATTCATGTCAATATATAGAGATTAATATATTTTAAATTATTTATATTCTTTCTTTTATTCTGATTGATCTACTCATTTCTGAAAAAAAATGGTATTATGGTCTCACACTAATTGAAGTTATGGCCAGTTTTCCTCACAATACAGACAAATTTTGAATTATTTATTTTGAGAATTTTTTAAGCTCATTCCTGTTTCAAATTACAGTGTCTTGTCAAATTATTCCTTTAATCATTGTGTAATGACTTTATCTCTAATAATCATTCTGCCTTGAATTCATACCTGTTTGATTAATATCACTATATCGACTTAACTCTCATTAGTATTTGCCTCTATCATTTTATATCCTTTCACGTGCAATCTTTCTCTGTCATTTTGTTTTATATGTGCTGCTTTATACATCATATAACAGATTTCTTTTTAAATATATTTTAAGAATTTATATCAACTAATGACATTGACTTGTGTTTATTTGTTGTAATATTGATATATTTGGATTTATTTCTGCCTTCATGTTTTGTACTTTATATTTACCATGCTTTTAGTTCCTTTCTCCTTCTTTTTTTAAATTTAATAAATTTTATTTTTAGAGCAGTTTAGGTCCACAGGAAAACTGGGTGGAAAGTACAGAGAGTTCCCATCTACCCCCACTTCCCGTACATGTATGACCTTCCCCACTATTAGTATTCCCACAGCGGTACATTTGTTACAACTGATGGACCTACACTGACACATCATTATCACTCATAGTTTACATTATGTGACTTAGTCCCTTCAGGCTTCTATAATAGAATGTCCTAAACTGAGTATCTTATAGGCAACAGAAATTCATTTCTCATAATTCTGTAGACTGCAAAATCCAAGAAAAGGCTCTGGAAAATTCCATGTCTGGTGAGAGCCAGCTTCCTGGTTCATAGATGGCTGTCTTCTCTCTGTGTGGAAGAGTGGGAGGGGTGAGGGATTTCTCTGGGGTCTTTTTATAAGGGACGTAATCCCATTCGTGAAGGCGCCACACCCATGATTTAATCATCATTAAGGGCTCCATATCCAAATATCATTACATTAGGAATTTCAACATATGAATTTTGATGGGACATAAGCATTCGGCATATAGCATTAAGGTTCAGTCTTGGTGTTGTACGTTTTATGAATTTGGACAAATGTATAATGACATGTATTCATCATTGTAGTATCATACAAAATAGTTTCACTGCCCTAAAAATCCTCTATGCTTCTATCCATTTCTCCTTCCCCCAACCACTGGCAACAACTGATATTTTTTCTGTCTCTATGGTTTTGTCTTTTCCAAAAGGTCCTATAGTTGGAATCATATAGTAGGTAGTTGTTTCAGATCGGCTTCTCTCCTTTAGTAACATGCATTTCAGTAACCCTCCCCCACCCACCCCATGTCTTTTCATGGTTTGATAGCCCAATTATTTAAAAATTTTTATTTATTTATTTTTATTTTACATTTATTTTTGAGAGACACAGAGAGACAGAGTACAAGTCGGGGGCGGGGGGGTGGTGGGCAGAGAGAGAAGGAGACACAGAATCCAAAGTAGGCTGCAGGCTCGGAGCTGTCAGCACAGAGCCCTACGCAGGGCTCGAACTCACGAACTGTGAGATCACGACCTGAGCTAAAGTTGGGCGCTTAACCGACCGAGCCACCCAGGTGCCACTGATAGCCCAATTATTTTTAGCACTGAATAATATTCTATTGTCTGGATGCACTACAGTTTATCCATTCACCTGCTGAAAAACATCTTGGTTTCTTCCAAGTTTTTTCAATTATGAATAGACCTGCAATTTTTTGTGTGGATATGTTTTCAATTCATTTGGGTAAATACCAAAGAGCATGAGAGCTGGACCATATGGTAAGAGTATTTAGTTTTATAAAAGCTGACAAACTGCCTTCCAAAATGGCTGTGCCACTTTTGTATTCCCACCAGCAATGAATAAGAGTTCCTATTCTCATCAGCATTTGATGTTTGTAATGTTCTGAATTTTGGTTGTTCTAGTGGAAATGCAGTGGTATCTCATTGTTGTCTTAATTTGTGATTCCTTAATGATGTAGGATGTTGAACATCTTTTCATATGGTTGTTTGCCATCTATTTATATTCTTTGGTGAGATGTCTGTTAAGGTCTTTGGCCTATTTTTAAAATTGGGTTGTTTTCTAATTGTTGAGTTTTAGGATTTCTTTGTATATTTTGGATAGCAGTCATCTAGCAGATGTGTCTTTTACACATATTTTCTCCTGATGTGTAGCTTGCCTTCTCATTCTCTTGAAAGAGTTTTTTTCAGTGCACAAGTTCTTAATTTTTATTAGTACAGATTATCAAGTATTTCTTACATGTATCATGGCTTTGCTGTTAAATTCAAAAAGTCATCATTATGCCCAATATCATTTATGTTTTCTTCTATGTTATCTATAGGAGTTTTGTAGTTTTGCATCTTATATTTAGGTTATCACCCATTTTGAGTTAATTTTTGTAAGGAGATTAATTTTTTTTACATATGGATGTCTAGTTGTTTCTGCACCATTTGTTAAAAAGACTGCCTTTTTCTCTGTTGCATTGTCTTTACTCATCTCAAAAATCAGTTATATTAATGAGGATCTATCTGTGGGCAGATCAATTCTGTTCCATTGATCCATTTGTCTATTGTTTCACGAATATCACAATGTCTATTGTTACAGCTTTATGGTAAGTCTTGAAGTTGTATAGTATCAGTACTCTGACTTTATTCTTCTTCAATATCAAGATGACTACTCTGGGTGTTTGGCCTATCCATATATAGTTTAAATTAGTTTATCAGTAGGCACAAAATAACTAGATGAGATTTTGATTAGAATTGTGTTGAATCTATAGGTCAAATTAGTAAGAACTGACATTTTAAAAATATTGAGGTTTTTGTCCCTGAATTCAGACTATCTCTTCATATATTTAGTTCTTCTGTGATTTCATTCATCAGGGTTTTGTAGTTTCCTTCATACAGATCTTGTACATATTTTGTTAGATTTACATCTAAGTATTTTTAGTACAAATGTAAATGTCATTATGATATATAGTTATAGTTATATATAATTTCAGATTCCACTTATTTATTGCTAGTTTATAGGAAAATGAGTGACTTTTGTATATTAACCTTGTATTTTACAACATTGCTATAAATGTTTATTAGTTCTATGAGTTTTGTCTAGTCTTTTGGATTTCCTAAATAGATGATTATGTCATCTGCAAACAAAGACAGTGTTATTTCTTCCTTCTTAATCTATAATATGGGATGTTTGGGATCTTTGATGTATGTATTTCCCACCATCTGGGGGAATGCAGTAGGTAGGGAGAAAAGTTAATATAGAGAGTAGAGTCAGTAAAAATGGCAGGGAAGATTCCTGGGACAATCTTGAGTGCCTGGTAGTTTTTGAGGCTCAGCAAGAACACTTCTCCTTTCAGAATCTGAAGGTTAAAATTCCCTTCAACTTTTTTATACAAGCTACTATCTTTTCAGCAATTGCTTCTGTGCTTTTCTGTCATTTGCACATAAATGTGTCTTGATATATTCACATTAGAATGTTGGGTAAAAAAAAAAAACAACAACAGTGGAACTAAAACTGTATTTACATGTATAAGAACAACCTGAAACATGCAAAGTAAAACATGTTTTTAAATTTTATAAAATATCAGAATTCATTAGTCCATGCACTTAAAAAATAGTATTGAGCATATACTCTCTATTAGCCATGATTTTTTTAGGCATTGACGTTAAAAGTAATTATTTTCTTTTGGTGTTGGGATCACTGTTAATTTTATTTCTTATTTTTCTTTTCAAAATGTTTTAAAATGAACTGTTATTTTTAAAAGAAATATACAAAATGGAAAAGCGAAAATATATCTTTTGTTACCATATAAGCAAATAGATTAAAAGATTAGTTGTAACAAGTGTGTTAATAGATTATATACCTTTTTAATGTTTAATTTTGAGAAAGAGAGACAGAGAGAGAGAGAGAGAGAGAGAGAGAGAGAGAGAGAAGGGGAAGAGAGAGAAGGAGAGATAGAGAATCCCAAGCAGGCTCTGTGCTGATAGCACAGAGCCTGACCTGGAGTTCAATCATGATCTGGGCTGGAATCAAAAGCTAGATGCTTAACCCATTGAACCACTCAGGCGCCTCAAGTGATTATATTGTTAAAATGATAAAAGATGGAGATAGCAACACATTAATGTAATTTATCAGGGTTTTCTAACCTGTGTGCTGAGGAACATAGTAAGCTTACAAATAGGCTAGGGTGGTGTTACCTTAAAGATCTTTTCAGCTTTCCTAGGAGCTGAGTGGAGGGGGGGAGGGTGGCCAGATGTATAGATTGTTTTCCACACAATCTAAAAGACTTACACAGTCTACCTTCATCATTACTTTCTTAGTGGGCCATCACAGAGGCTTGGGAATATTGTTTTAGGTGATAACTTGTGTGACGTCTATGAATTTTGAATATAACATTCAGCTCCATCAAGATGACAGATGGACAAAATATAAAACCCTTCTGCCACACGTAGCTAAAAATCTTTGAAATAAAATAATTAATCAAGATAATTTGAATGCATGTCTGAGTTCCCAAAATTGGAAAAGAAATTTGAAGCTTCCAAAAATGGAGCAAAAGGCAAAAAATATAAATATCAACTTATCACACGAGGATGGCTCCCCCTACCCCTATTTGGACATGTATTCCCTGCCTCCCTTTCTTGGTTGCCAGAGCCATTTTAGGGCTGCTTACAGGTGCGAGATAAAAATACATACATCACTGTCTCTGATCCCATACCTTCACCAGAAACATAGTTCAGTTCCAGACAAACTGTGAAGGGCTGGATGGGGGAGAGTCTGTGTGGCCGCTTCTGACCACCTGTTCAGAAGCCCATGCCTTCATTTGCTCTTTCATCCTCCCACCCTACGCTGACTGAGGAAATTCTGCGTGGCTCCCAAGACTGAAAATAAGGGGCAGAGTGGGGGCAAGATATACCTCCACTTCTAGGATTTTTTCCACCCCTCCCCCAATCTTATTCAAGGCCCATATATTTTTTTAATATAAAATTTATTGTCAAATTGGTTTCCATACAACACCCAGTGCTCATCCCAACAGGTGCCCTCCTCAATGCCCATCACCCACTCCCCCCTCCCTCCTACCCCCCATCAACCTTCAGTTTATTCTCAGTTTTTAAGAGTCTCTTATGGTTTGCCTCCCTCCCTCTCTAACTTTTTTCCCCCTCCCGCTCCCCACCATGGTCTTCTGTTAAGTTTCTCAGGATCCACATAAGAGTGAAAACATATGATAATCTGGCTTTCTCTGTATGATTTATTTCACTTAGCCTAACACTCTCCAGTTCCATCCACGTGGCTACAAAAGGCCATATTTCATTCTTTCTCGTTGCCAAGTAGTATTCCATTGTGTATATAAACCACAATTTCTTTATCCATTCGTCAGTTGATGGACATTTAGGCTCTTTCCATAATTTGGCTATTGTTGAGAGTGCTGCTACAAACTTTGGTGTAAAATTGCCCCTATGCATCAGCACTCCTGTATCCCTGGGGTAAATTCCTAGCAGTGCTATTGCTGGGTCATAGGGTAGATCTATTTTTAATTTTTTGAGGAACCTCCACACTGTTTTCCAGAGTGGCTGCACCAGTTTGCATTCCCATCAACAGTGCAAGAGGGTGCCCATTTCTCTTTTTGAACTGGCTTTTGTTTTTTTTTTTTTTTGTCACTTAACATTCTTGTTAGTCTTTGGTTTATAACATAAATGTTAAGAGTCCTTCATTGTGCTGAGCTTTAGCTTTTAAACCTCATGAATATCATCTTTGGTCTATTGTTTGGACCTAGGGTTGCAAAGGCATAATTTGAATTTCAAAGCTGGGAATTTTTTGTTTTCTTTTCTAATGTGACAGCCCTTTCCTGCAGCAACAGTTGAGTCAATCTCACGTCTAATTTAAGGAGAGAATCCACAGACTAATAAGGGAATTACAGTAAATAAAGAATACATGGTCTGATATAACCAAAGTTTACTTTGTCACTTTGTTATAGCTTTGCTCTACTCTCTCCTGTGAGGCAGACCCACCTTCCTGGGTCACTGCCAGTACAAGAAGATTCAAGTGAAGCAAAAGGCTGACCACATGGCTCGAGTCCCTGCTCAACTCCTACAAGGATATAAGGTAATAAACTTCAGCTTTTCTGAAATCTATGGTTGCCTTCAACAGTGGAAATGGCTAGAGAGTAGAACAGATAAGACCATGAAAAATTTGACCACAGGCTGATTAACTCCACTGACTTAATTAGAGTCAGCAGGAGAACGAACAGAAGATAATATTTGCCCCACTTTGACATGAGAGAAAACTCAAACACTGCATACAGAGCTCACTGACATTATGGTAATGATAGACAAGCATCATACTTCATTAATTTTCTATTACTGCTGTTACACATTACTCCAAATTTAGTGTTTTAAACCAACAACTATTTATTATCTTATATGGGTCAGAAATGCACGTGGGGTTAGCCAGGTGCTCTGGTTAGGGTCTAACAGGGCTTAAATCAAAGTGTAAACTGGCTGAGTGCTTAGCTATGGACTCTAAGATCCATTTACAAGTTTATTCAGATTTTTGGCATAACTTGTTTCTTTGCGGTCGTGGTTACTGATGTCCCATTTCTTTGACATGTTGCCCTCACCATCTTCAAGCCAGTCACGGTGCTTCAAATATTTCTTATCCTTTAAATCTCTCTGACTTCTGTCAAATCTCTCTGATGTCCTCCTGTGCTTTAAAGAGCTCATGTGATTCCACTGGGCCATCTAGCTAATCCAGAATAATCTCACTATCTTGAGCTCAACAGATCTGTCACTTTAATTATACTTGTAACGTCTCTTTTGCCATGTAACATAATAAAGTCACAGGTGTTACACAAGGGGACAAAGACCACGGAGGCCAAAATTCTGCCTATCACGCATGTATACAATATCAAAAATTTAAAGATGACACAGATTAACATATAGCATAGTTGGGCTCTATATTTCCAACATTCACCCACAATACGCTTGCCCTGCACGTGATATCTGGCCACTTACAGAAGCAGAAAAGCTCTTCTAGTCTTTGTTTAGACAGTATATGGCTTTAGATACATCATTTAATTTTTCCATGCCTCTGTATTTTTATCTCAAAAAAGAAGTAATATATGTTACCATACCTAACTGGATTAACTGATGTAAGCATCACACACACGCAAAAGCAAATAGTGGTATTTCAAGAATTTAGTGACCATTTCTTATTTCTTATCATTGAGACTACCACATGGTTAGAATCACTACTCTTGGTATAAAAAAAAGAAATAAGAAAAGTCAATGTTTAGAAGATGATGTATTTATATTTTTTAACTCTAATGAACTTTAAAAATCCTATGGAAAAATCCATATGGTGTGTATAAGTGCAAATAGAAAAAAAACATCAGATGAGGAATCTATTTCTTTTCATGTTTCATTTTGCCAAGAGATAATGCAGTCCTCGCTCTGGAATCTCATCTGTCACACTGTGCTCTATAAAGTGACAGGACACGATGTGACATGTTGATGAGACCCTACGTGACACAGGGCATGGTTTGTGGTCTGTGTTGGCACAGATAATTAGGAAAACCCTGGAAAAGAGTAGTTTGAGAGGGATTGAATGAAGAATTATTACGACAGATAAATAAAAGGTAAGAATGAGCACACCTTTTTTAATAAAATACAACATGCAGAATATTAGATAGTCTCCCCTTGGACCCCAAATTTTATAATCATCTGTTGGCATTTAACCTTCAGATATGATTAAGATAGCAAAGCTCATACCATAGCATTCCCTTGTAAGAGGAGAATATAGTGATATGAGGTAATTGAATTTTGTTCTGACCCTCTTTGGCCTCTGTGCAGAAGCAATTTGTGAATTATTTAGGGAAAAAAGGAAAAGGATATTTGCCTCAAGAGAGAAATGCTGGGTGCAAAGAAGAATTTAGTTCAGTGGCACTGTCTCTTAGAATACATCTGCTTTCCCAGCTTGAAATGAAAATCGAAATGGAAATTTCTATTCATCCTTATGCATTAACAAGATCCCTTCCTTTCACTGCCATGCTTCATATGTCCTAAACTAGACCAATGGCAGATCTAAAACTTTACAAATCATGCGGATGCCTTTGTTATTAAAATGACAATTTATGAGTGAGCCAATAAATGAACATAACCCCACTGTAAATAAAAACAGCATGAATATTTGAGCTTTTCAAGCCAAAACTAAAGCCAAAATTAAGAGCAGTAGAGATGTTAACTGTACCATTCCTGTTCAGCTATACCTCTGTATATTTATACACTTTAAAAAAAGAGCTGTAGTTTATAGGCCAAAGAATGGTGGTGAAATGAATAAAAATTCCTTTTTTCTTGTCTCTTTCTTTGGTTTTGAAGTACTTTTTTAGTGTTGTAATTATATAACTTTCCGTCTGAACGAATAAAACATGCCGGTATTATCACTGAGTTTTATTTTTTTTAATTTTTTTTAACGTTTATTTATTTTTGAGACAGAGAGAGACAGAGCATGAATGGGGGAGGGTCAGAGAAAGAGGGAGACACAGAATCTGAAACAGGCTCCAGGCTCCGAGCTGTCAGCACAGAGCTGATGCAGGGCTCGAACTCACGGACCGCGAGATCATGACTTGAGCAGAAGTCGGACGTTTAATGACTGAGCCACCCAGGCGCCCCTATCACTGAGCTTTAAAATAAATCACGAATATGTCTATAGAACACGGTACCCCAAAGATTCTGGATACCTTACTTTTTATAGCCATCAACAGTACTAGCATGTATGTGACAGCAAAAGGGGCAGACTGAAAATCATTTAATAAAGAAATTCCAAACTAATGTAAACAAAAATGAAATGGCAGCCAGCCTGTCACAGCCTTAGAGAGTTGAGAGGCCAGTATGAAACATTTTGTTTTATTTCTAAAGCTTTGATTGGCCTGCCAACATGCATTTGGGCCGTCACTCTGAGGACCCTTCTAGTAGCACTGAAGTGGCAGGCAGCTCGTGATTGATGAGTGTTTGCATCTATTTTATTATTTGTTGCATATTTCTTCCCTGACATGCTTAACTAAAAAAAAATTCATACAAGAACTTTTACAATGACGTGAACCAACTTGCACCAGCATTCGATTTCTGTGTGGTTAGCAAACTGCAGCAAAAACAAATGCTCACACAAACACAACAGGCTCTTTGGAGATAAGGAATATTGTGTCAGTTCCGTAACATTATTAATACATTCCTGTGTAAGAAATGGGGAACAGAACATCTAATACCCCAAATACAAGGTTGTAAGTAAATCAGACTTGGTGGAGAAGTTTCTGAAATTGCTTCTAACAATCTCTTTGGTTGTGGACTACCTGGCTATTTTTCCATTGTAATTTTTATTGTCCAAAGATAAAGAACTTTGAGATCAAGACTCTAAATCGCAGCGTTTGATTGTCTAAATCTTCATGGGCAGTGTTTAGAGGTGACAGTGGCCTTGTAACAAAAGACTTAGTATTCTCGCTTCCTGAGCTTCTGCAGGTTTGTGTGGTGTTAATGCCATAAGCCCAAGGTTGGCTCCGGGAGCAGGTTGGAGCGCACATATTGGCTTCAACTTGGTCTTCTATTGTGCCACCTGGCTGAATAAAATGCATGAAAAATATATTCTCTCCTTGATTATTCTCCCCTTGATTTCACTTCCCTAATATAATGGAGCAGTTTTAGTGTGTGTGAGGTCTCTGTGTTTCAGTTAAAAAGAAATTAACTCATACTGGCTTAAATGGTACTTGATAGGAGGTGGGGTTTGCTTGATCCTACTTTTATAACTAGAAGATCCACGGGTGGGCATAAATCAGGACTGACTTGCTTTAGTTGCTCAGGGCGTTGCCACTCTGCATGCCTTGTTCAGGTTCGGCCACATCTTCCCACCGGGTTCTCTCAGAGAAGCAGAATGACTGTCATAGGTTTGTTTACACTGCACATTCAACCACCGCACACTCAGGAATTAGACACAAGCTCAGTTTCTTTCTCAGAATCCACAGAAATTTCAGTTGTCCTAATTGAGTCAGATATTCTTTCTTGAGCCAATATAGAAAGCACAGTTGACAATCACCAAATACCAAGCATAAAACAAAATTTACCTAAGGGAATTTTAAGGCTCGTGAATTAAGGATTAGTGTGTTGATAAGTGTGGTGAAGAAATTTTTGTGGAAAGTGAATTAATGAGTATTGAAAGCTTCTCTGAAAGAAACCATTATTTTAAGAGAAACCAGAAATACAGGAAAGAAGTGTGATGAACTGGGGGGGGGGGGTGTATACATAATCATTCCTATTTTAATACCTGTATGTATGCATCTGTGATGCACTTAAAAACAGCTTCCCTAAAGCACTATTGTAAGTGCTATGCTGAGTTCTTTATAAATATTAATTCATATCATTAGAATAACCCTGTTTAAAATTACATATTATTATCTTTATTTTGTAGATGAAGAGATTGGATTTCAGAGAAATTAAGTAATTTTTCGAAGATCACTTATAGAAAGTGATGGAGGATAGTTTGAATTCATATCTTCCTTAAGTTTTGTGGGGTTTTTTGAGTATAGTTGACACATAACGTTACATTAGTTTCAAGTGAATAAAATAGTGATTCAACATCTCTATACATTATGCTATGCTCACCACAAGCACAGCTACCATCCATTATTGTGCAACACTATTACAATACCATTGACCCATATTCCTTATGTGTACCTTTTATTCCTGTAATTTTATCACAAAACTGGAGACCTGTATCTCCCACTCTCCTTTACCCACTTGCCCATCCCTCCACCCACTTCCCTCTGGCAACCACCTGTTTGTTCTCTGAATTTATAGGTCTGATTCTGCTTTTTGTTAGTTTGATTACTCATTTGTTTTGTTCTTCAAATTCTACATATAAGTGAAATCATATGGCATTTGTCTTTCTTGGTCTGACTTATTTCACTTTGCATAATACCCTTTTGGTCTGTCCCTGTTGCTGCAAATGGCAAGATCTCATCATTTTTTATGGCTGAGTAATATTGCATTGTGTATTTGTGCACACATACCCGCATGTATGTATATACATACTACACACACACACACACACACACACACACACACCACATCTTCCTCATCCATTTTATCTATCATGGACACTTACGTTGATTCCACATCTTGTCTATGGTAAATAATGCTGAAGTAAACATAGGGGTACCCTATATCTTTATGAATTAGTGTTTGTATTTTTTTTTGGTTAAAATATACAGTGGTGGAGTTATTGGAATTATTGGATCATATGGCATTTCTATTTTTATCTTCTAATTTCAAAGTTCATGATCATAACCACTGCATTATTGTTATACTCATATTTTTTTGGTTTACAGGTCAATCTCTCATTATTGTGAACTTCCTGAGGGCAGGGATTTTTTTCTGCTTCATTCATTACCATCTTCCTCAGTGCCTAAAATAGAGTCTGGATTATAGTATTGCTTAGTTAACATTGAAACATTATTGAATAAAGGATTGTTTCCCTTTGGCTAGAAAAAAGATGACACTTAATGATTAAACTTTGGGAAATCCTAAAGTTTATTGCCGTCTAAGACCAGAGGGATAGAATTTACCATAGGAAAGTAAAATAACTACAATGTCTGCTATGACCCTTGAGAAAAAATTTTGATATTTGGATTTGATATTTGGCAACAATTTTCATTAGCTATATAACTTAAATATAATTCCTTGCCTCTCTTTCTTCATTTAAGAATTATGGTAATTTACAGCATATATAACATTTTTTATGTGTTACTGAAATGATTAAATAAGGTTACATATATTAGACAGTCATCATACTATCTGCTGAAAGTGAGCAATCACTGATTATTAAATATTATTTTTACTATTATTACTTTCCTCTTCAATTTCATCCTCCTCCTCCTCATCATCTTCATCACCATCATCATCAAGTCTCAAAGTGACTTATTTATATATATCCAGAGGGAAGCCATCTTCATGATCCGTTTTCAAGTGTAAGATGGTTCTTAATAGCATCAATAAATCTCTTTCAATTGGATAAGTATGCCTGCGAAGAATATTTGGATTTATTTGCCCTAAATCAGAAACTCCCTAGAGACTGTCCTCATCAGAAGTCATTAAAATTCTATCTAATGAGGGTTTTGCCAGTAGCAACACAAAGAACTTAAAGGGTCCCTTTGATATCTAAACAGAATATTTTACATTCTGACTGAGTAGATGCAGGTAGCCAACATAAATTACCCAATTTTTCCATTTCTGGAAAGGTAGAATTTAGGAATTCTGGAAAATAACATTTGATTCCGAAGACTTAATTAAATTTTATTCCCACTCTGTAAGACTGATCTTAAATTCACCTCTGCTTTAGAAAACTGTTTTTAATCACTTTTCATCCACTGAAATGTTAATGCTTACACCTGACATTTGTAGCTATTTATCACAAAGAATATGACAGTATTATTTGTTGTTTAATGTGTATTAGACTTGTTTTTCTAAAAGTTTTTGATCATTACATATTCTCACGCTGACAGCATCTTCCAACCTTAAAACTCACAATATAATTAATTGTATACACACAGAGAGAGAGAGAGAGAGAGAGAGAGAGAGAACTTAGCAATTCTTTTAAAATACCAACCTTATATGACATAGTGAGAGCAAGTAATTTTATTTTGCCTTGGAGAAAAGTCTAAATTTCAAAGCATTAAGTCATTTATTCAAGGTGACTCATCTAGTAAGTGACCACAGCTTTCAACTCAGGTAGGTCTTTATACTTTAAATCTAGTACCTTGGGTTTTTTTGTCCTACTGTAAATATTGGTGTTGCATGTATATATTCTTGTACTAGATTGGCAGATTTATGAAAGCAGGTACTTTTTCTTGATTTCTTTATACTTCTCAGAATGTTCAATGTATTTCTCAGAATATACATAGTGACTATAAAAAAAGGTATCCTTAAATGATGAGAAAGGAAGCTCAGAAGGGTGTACAGAAGCTGTATGTTGGAATGATCTAGTCCTCTCTCCTGTGAACACTTTCAGGTAATAGCTTTAGGCAACGCTGATATTCAGCTTCTTAGTTTATAAAACACTGGAAATGGCACACTCAAATTTCGATAACTTGGTCACAGTTTATTTAAAAACATGGTAATAACAAAAATGCAGTGGGGCTTAGGGGAACTGTAGGGAATAGTGTAAGAACCTGGGACTTTTCTCCATCCTCAGGTTTGAAGAACCTGGAAGGAGAGAAAGTCTGTAGAGCAGACTCCCCACCCAACTGGAGAAAACTATACAAGATGGAATCATGGGAATAAGGAATCTGACTCTACTCTCCTTCCTTTCTTTTGCCAATCTTTTGAATGGCAGAGCAGTCTATTTTTATGGTCCAGAGAGGCTAATCTAGAGGAACAGAGAAGGGGATGTGGAAGGGTGGAGACTAGAGTGGAGATACGACAAAGATACTGAACACATGATCTTTATGTATAGTTGTGAGAAATAATAAAATCACATACATAAATGTGCCTGGTAAACTGAAATGAATAAACATATTCTTTATGTTATTTGAAGGCTTAATAAATAATCGTTAGTCAATTGGATCAGAGTGTAATTCTTTTTATAAAATATACAGATCTGTAACTTGTCCAACCAAAGAACAAAATCATAGTTCTATGACATTTTCCAGGAAAATATGGTGGTTTAAATGATTTTTTTAACGTTTTTTTATTTTTGAGACAGAGAGAGACAGAGCATGAATGGGGGAGGGTCAGAGAGAGGGAGACACAGAATCTGAAACAGGCTCCAGGCTCTGAGCTGTCAGCACAGAGCCCGATGCGGGGCTCGAACTCACGGGCCACGAGATCATGACCTGAGCCAAAGTTGGCTTAACCGACTGAGCCACCCAGGCACCCTTATGGTGGTTTAGAATATCTCACCTATTTTTTTTTTAATTTCTGAGTAAATTAGACTTATAGTTAATTAAAAAAAAAAAAAAGGATGACACAAAAACAAAAACTGCATTTGGGCTGCAAATGTCATCAGCTTTTTCTGTCTTCAAGTCCTCTGCACTTACTTTAACAATACTTAAACTGAGCAAACTCATTCCTCTAAAACTCATAAATAAGAAACGTGGGGAGCCTGGGTGGCTCAGTGGTTAAGCCTCTGGCTCTCGGTTTGGGCTCAGGTCATGATCTCGCAAATCTGGAGTTCAAGCTCTGCATTGGGCTCTGTGCTGACAGTGTGGATCCTGCTTGGGATTCTCTATCTCCCTCTCTCTCTTCCCCTCCCCCACCCTCTGTCTCTCTCAAAATAAATAAACTTAAAAAATAAGAAAACTAAGTGAAATGACTCAGAATTTTACACTTAGAAGAACTTGAAGATGATTAAGTCCTCCATTTTCTAACTCCAAATGATGGAAGTAAAGCACAGAAACAGAAAGTAACTTGTCCAGGGTCATGGCATTCTCAGCTGGGACTGACTATGAAGGCTCTGACTTCCTGCATGGGTCTGTTTGCATTACTCTATCGTCATTCAGCTATTCCCACTGAAGAGGGCTGATTTATTTAGGCAACCTCTGATTTTTTTTTTTTTTTTACAGAACTCTTTTTTTTTCCCCCCAGTGTTTTTTTATTTTCTGAACATTTATTATAACATATAGAATAGGAAAGTAGTGTGTCACTCCAATGACCTCAGAACTGGTTCAATTTATTTCACAGTATAGATAGGGGTTCTACTTTCTTCTGTGCTCCCACAGTCTTTTCTAATATTGCATCCTTACACAAAGGAGACCATTCCATAGAGATGAGGAGATGAGAATGCAGACCTTGCTAGAGCCTCTAAACAACTAAACATTATTTAACCAACTGATTATCAAGCATTCATCCACGTCTTTATGTGTTTATTCATTTAATAAATAATTATTCAACTTCTGTTGAATCAGCAGGGATATGACAATGAATATAATAAAGTCTCTGACCTCAGATGGTTTATAGTCTAGTAGATAGGGCAAAAAGGAACACTGATAAAACCACAGAGATACATTTGATTTTTGGAGCAACCATTGGGTGTAATAAAAGTACTTACCATGCACCAATATCCGTTCTGAATAGTTCACATGTGTTGGCTCAAGTAATATTCACATATGTCTGAGAGATAGACAGATATGATAGAGAGATATGATGTATTACTTCATCACACACATAATACAAGAGAGACCCAAATAAATACAGTAAATTTCTCAAGGTGGTTATAATTATCTGATGATGAAATCAAAGCTTAAAACTACACTGCCTGACTGAAAAATCCATACTACTTCCTTGCAGTCAAAGTACTTTGTGTGTACTAATATGTCACTCATAAGATTCTACGAAATATGGTAATTTGTGTGTATGCGCTATTTTTTTCTGTTAGATTTTTAGCCCCTCAGAGAAAGGAACCATTATTTCATATATCTAGGACTTACGGATATATGAACTTTCATATATCTAGGACTCACAGTATCCATCATCATATTTCGGAAATAATTACTTTAGAAACAAATTAAGAAGTAAATGACCACTTCTTTTTATAAACCCACAATTAAATATATGAATAATATCAAATGTACAGAATCAGCCAAACACATCGAGCAAAATTTGCAAATGCATTTTGTAATAGCAAAATGCAGGCTCTTATAGTAATGCAGGATGAGCTTAACACTCAAAGAATAATCCTGTTCTATTGTTAAATCAAATAGGATGTCTAATTAGCTTAGCATAGATTTTTTTCTTTCTTTTTTCCTCCTCCAGAAACCCATTCAATTTTTAAAATATTCAAAATTCTTAAATGAAACAATTTTAATCATCTATCTGTAAGTTGGTAGCACTATAGGAAATTGACAGCCTAGCATCAGAGTTAAACACCCTTTTAATTCTTCTTGCTCCTAATTTGTATC
Source organism: Panthera uncia (assembly GCF_023721935.1). Classification (NCBI taxonomy): domain Eukaryota; kingdom Metazoa; phylum Chordata; class Mammalia; order Carnivora; family Felidae; genus Panthera; species Panthera uncia. The sequence goes on from NW_026057580.1 coordinate 53,852,708, forward strand.
ATTAGCGTATCTTAGTCTGTCAAAGTAATCAAAGCCATCAGTGGGGGAGAAAATGTGACTTGTACGTACGGGTATCATGTATTTATTAATATGATTATTTAAATCATTTAGTTGGAGAGAGCTTATTTGTAATGAGTGCAGTTGCTGACCACGTATATATTAACATCTCTCTACAATGGCAAAGGTCCCATCCACAAGTAAGCAAGCTGTGACTGGCATCGAGGATTGATAATACAGCTCTGAGTAATGTGTGCTCATGCACTCCGAGGGCACACATGTGTGGCCTTTGTGTAAGGCATAAGTAAACTAGTAAACTCAAATCAAAGGCATCTGGGATGGCATCTCTCATTTCATTATTCTCCAATTAGAATAACCTGAGACCTTGTGGGCACGTCATCTGGAATGAAAAACCAAGTTTCACACTGAGTATGCACACACGGTGCACCTTAATTGTTGACAAGAAATGCTTCTCTCCTGTTCAGGAAGTTTCTTTCTCAGCCCATTACCTTCCAGGAGCTGCTGCGTCAGGTGGATGATGGCGAACTTCTACCTGCCCTACTCTTCCCGGCTTCTCACAGCACGTGTGTGATTTTATGCTGCAACTGCAAATCTTCCAATATGCCAAACTGAGTTTGGTCAGTGCCAACCACTAGAATTGTAAAAGCAATTTGAAGAAACTAACATTTGTTTTGGGTCTTTAGGATGGACTCCTTTTTCCTCTTTCTCTTGTCCACTGCCTGATTCCCAGCAAAAGAAAAACACACGTAAGCAGATATGTGCATGAGCTATACGTATGAAAGTAGAGAGTCATATTCATAGATGAGAAACAGACACTTACCCCTTCAGAATTCCCTAGGAGGAAGAGCAGAACTTAATAGAATGCGGTGTTTTATTTTTAGTTTTGAGAAGTATTCATTAAGGGTAAAACAGGAAAGACGATCAAAGCACATGAAAGAGAAACTGCATTCTTTGTACTTTCCTTGTTGTCTTGACTGAAATTTAGTCCTCTTCACCTCTTGCCCCACTGGATTCACTAACCTCCAGTTTTCTTCTCCCTATTGTGCTAAACTCAAAAAAGTGCCTAGAAACCAAAGAATAAGGTTGCCTGTGACTTATGTATGTTTGGAATAGGGAATTACCATACCTAAGTCTTCTCAGATACTTTTGAATTATTTTTACCCCCTCAAGGAAATGGAATCTTTTTTTTTCCCTTGCTTGTTCCCCATCCCACCCCACTTTGTGGGTTTAAATGCTGTCTGAAATAGGCACTGTGAAAACACTGGGTGGCAGTCCCTCTCCCTTCCAGTCACCAACACTGGAATGGACTGTCATCACCAGTGCTCCAGCTATATAGCATTGCATTATTTCTGTGGGTTTGTCTTGCAGCCCTGAAACTCTAAATTCTGCCGAAGCCCCACAGTTCAGTAGAGACAGGGCAGTGCAAAGCAGCAGAAATAACAGCTTTTCCTAAAAGCGTGTGTCACAAAGCAAAACCATGAGATTTCCTAGGTCAGCCAAAACATGAAAACTGGAAGTGAAAAATGTCCTGTTCAGTGATCCAGTCAATGGGATTAAATCAGAAAACTCCCAACAGTTGTTTTCAGTAATCTCACCCGTGATTTTCTGAGTACAGATGCATATCTTGTGATCCGGTATCTTTTTCTGCTTTCCACATCTATTCTGTGTACTGTCATCATTTATATGAGTTTCCTGTAATGAAAGCATCTGTAAGCTCTAGCATCTGGAATCTTCTGTTTCTTTTTACTCTGCAAACGCCTTCTCCCCCACCCCATTCAAGACATGAATTTGTGTTATGGAGCTCCAAAGTAGGCAGCGTACATTTGCCCCCTCGGACTCCACAGTGCCCCAGTGCAGGACTTACAAGTCAGCTCCTTTCTGAACTCCTGATCACTGCTGGATGGAAAATAAAGATTTTTTTCAATTTACTTTAAAGATTTAAAAATGTGACAATACAAGACTCTCAGAAAGTAATTAAATAGTCAATGTGTGACGGTATAAATACTATAAGAAAAAAAATCCCATATGGTATATCTGATATAAGATATTTAACTAAAATAGCCCAAACCATTTAAAGATCCTGAGTTTCCATCAGGAAGAAGCAGGTGGTTTAACCAGATGTCGTAAGACATTGGACCTAAATGGAAGTTATCCATATCTGTATCTTTATCTACATCTAGTCTTTTTTTTATTGTTGATGCTATGCCACGAATATTCTAAAACTCAAAATAAGTAAACTAACAAAGAAAAAAAGCAAATAAATACATTCCAAAAGGTAAAGGCAAATTTTCTCAGCAACAAATTAACCACGAAGTGTTCCATGTCCCTTGAAAGGACTTTTTCTTTATCATCAATGACCATAAAGAGTTAATAGGAATAATATTTCTTTAATGTTAATTATTGCAAAATTAAACAAATTATTAAGATATAGCCTCCAAAATCATGCATAATAGTCAGAAAAGGGTTGTAAGAATTTATCATTGAAGTAATTTTGTAAACAATAAGAATTTGTTAATAATTCCTTCTTTTAGCAAACTCTGCTTGAGTTTCTTATATGTGGTACATTTTGTTGTGGGTTCTGGAGATTCAGCAATGCACAAAATAGACGAAGCCATCCTTATAGGGCGTATACCTCATATATCAAGCATCTGTCTCCAATTCTACATTAAAAGGTGAGGTAACCATTTCTTATACAACATTAAATTATCTAGTCCCTTATCTTAGTCTTTGGAGATGCTCAAATTTTGTTTTAAAAGTAAATTAATTACAAATGCCTTTGATGACGGGATGCTTGCTTGTAAAAAGCAGTATGCCTGCATGCAAAATGATCAGCCAAAAGATTTTTTTCAATGCCTACTTAGTTATAAAGAAAAATTACATTAAAGTCTGTACTGTAATGTCAATTATAATGTCTAGCATTTTGATAACACATTTCTGGAGACATTACTACTTTGCTTACTCCTCTGCCTACAATTTAATTTGAATATTTATAATAATATACACAGAAATGGCAACATTTTACTTTTACCAGAAATCCAATATTGAAGTTTTTATATATAAAGTGGAAAATCTTGCCCATGTGACTCATACATTGTGCCTGTGACTTTAATGCCTTTAACAAGACAGCCTAATGGCCCATTATTGTTTTTAACATGCCACCTTAAAATAACCTTTCGGCAAATTTTCTGACATATTTTATCTTAGCCTCCATTTATTTCATTTATATTGACCCTGGTCCCTTTAAAATAGCTGGTTTTTGAGAAACATTGGAGTAAGCACAGCATTTCTGCAAAGACTTTCGGATTCTTCCAGTAATTCCACGTTGACGTTGCTTAGTTTTATGGGTAGCAATCTGCTCTTCTTTTGGAATCTGTCAGGATCAGAAAAATACACATTAATCATTTACTATAGGAGCCTGTACAGCTCCAAATGTCCCCTATTTCAAGATGACGATTGGACACTTATCAGGAATTACCCACATCCTTACAAGTGAGTAGTTGGCTATGCCGTGCTAGCTGTGGACTGCAGCTCTGCATCAGATGGTGTTCCTAGAGACCCGAGCGTGGACCTCTACAGATTGTCATGTGAATACAGGGCCTGCCATCAAAATGTTCTTTGTTTACCGATGTGCCATAGCTATGGATGTACGATAGTGACTGTTTCACCTCCAGATTAAACCTGAACCCTGATGCAGCTCCAAAGGAGCGAGGCAGCTGTTAAAGGGCCTCTGGGTCAGGGGCAATGCCACCTGCAAAAGCCCTCATCAGACTGGAGTTGGGTCTAGTAGTGGAGGAGGCCAGGAAGATCGTGGTTCTAAACTGGACAAGTAGTGTCGTGGGGATTCAGGGAGAGATTTAGTTAGTTTCTCCCTCAAACACATGAAAACACCTCTTTGACTGTTTGACATTGTGTGAAGATGTGTGGTCCCAAGAAATCATTAAACAGAAGTCTTGTAGAATAATTTTCACCAACTGAATGTCTTTACATTTTTGTTATGTTTGAGATTCTTACCTTCTCTAACATTCTGGCCTCAGAACATAGCCTTTTAATTCCTCTTCTTGTCTGTAGCAGGTAGTGCTGTGGATCGGGGTGAGGGGGGGCAGGTGTGGGCAACGCCTCCATGCAACCCTTGGAAATGCAAAACTCAGAGTCGGCCATGCTAGCTGACTAGAATATTACTTTTCTAAAATATATGAGAACTGAATCACTCTTTTTTAGAATATAAGCAGGCAAAACACAAAAGAAAGGCATATGTTACTTCTTACTTAATCCTAGATCATTCTGTCTCTGAAAATACATAATTTTTTATTTTTCATATTTTGACTCACGTTATCCCCAATATTACTAGGTCATTTATAGTGTAACTCCTACCCACATGTACACATATATTTTCAGTTTGAAAGAGAGAAAAAAGACAGAGAGCTAATATATGTATTCACATCAATTCATTTCTTTCTCTTTTCATACTGTATTCAAATCTATTTTATTCTATTCACTATTAAGAGATTAAAACTGGAAAGTAAAGATTTAACATTTAGTAAAAGATAAATTGCAGTATGAGTGGAAATCAACCGTTGAATTAAAATATTAAATAAAAAAATCTCAAACACATGAACGTTTTTGCAATGCAAATTCAATATTTTTGTCAAGTACACACATAGATAAAGTGTGAGAGGTAAAATGAAAAAAAAATTATGAAAGACATTAGAACTTGCATCTTTAAAAAGCCCTCTGGATAAACTTTACATAATCTTTCCAATAAAAATGACCAAAGTATAGTGTAAGTGTTAAATCCAGCGAGTGTATATGTAAATCCAATACACATTAGATCCTCAAAAATTTTGTTGAATAAATGAATGGATGGATGAGTGAGCAAGCCAGTAAATCAATCAATCAATCAATCAATCAGGAAAATTTGTGTTGTCTGGATTTCATGAAAAATCAAATCTGGCCCTTGAATGAAAGAAATCTGAAAAATAGATACGAAGAGCGGAGTGCTATGTTAACATTCAACATGTGGAACTGAGAGTATGGAAGTCATCTTAGCAACCGAGGTTAGAAAAAGAGGGAACATTTTTCAAAACTTATGTAAGTGAGGTATTCAAAGTGATCCTTAGGGAAGATTATTTTGGCAAAGTAGGAATATAAATTAGCAGAAACTTTCTACCAAATAACTTAATAAAACATATTAAAACCCCTTTATTTGAATGTTTAGTATTTTCCTGGCCATCCAAATTTAAAAATTTATCATGAAATAATTGAAGATATATAAAAGTATATAATTATTGGGGTGCCTGGCTGGCTCAGTTAGTAGAGCATGTGACTCTTAATCTCAGGGTTGTGAGGTCAAGGCCCATGCTGGGGGTAGAGCTTGCTTTCTTTAAAAAAAAAGAGTATATGATTATAGATATTGATTTTAGCATTGCTTTTAATGATAAAGAGAGGGAAAATGGAACAGACCAAATAGCTAAAACAGGCTTATAGGTTAAATAAATTCATCCATAAAATGTGTGAATGATTTCTGATGTGGAAAAAATGCCCAGAGCATACTTAGTTAGAGATTTTATTATATAATAAGTTAGAGATTTTATTATATAATCTGTATGTTAAAATATATATTTCTTTTTTTCCTGAATCTTTTTGTAATATGCAATATGAACTTTTAAGGCATTCCATGATTCCCTTGCTTTGAATCTGCATTTTTAAGATTGTCTCATCTATGTATATCTATCTATCCATCTAAATTTACCTATTAGTTCTACTTAAGAAGAATTTATCCCTAAGCACACATTTCTCTTTCCTGGTTGGCAATGCTGCTTTTTTGCCTTGGCTATGATTACCTATCCATTACGATTTATATGTCAAGGTCCTGTTAAAGCCATCCTTAATCTTCCAGGCCAAACATAACTTCTCAAAACTTCCAAGGCAATTTGACTATAGGAGAATCCTGATGTCTGCCTCAGTAACACACAGATTTGATTCTCACTACCCTTCCTTGTTAGCTCTGGTCTGAAGGAACTAAATTTTGCTATCTGAACCCCAAGCTCTTCATCCTGAAAATGGAGCCATTAAGTGTGAATTCATAGGATTGTTGTATATATAATATATATACAACACCTAGAATAGTGTGCCTAACTCAGGTGAAGGGCTCTAGACATGTGAGTTCTTCCTCTAGGCTGCTTATATGATGTTTCCTGAACTACACTGAATAGTTTTTTAAGCGTAAATAAATTGTAATCCTTTTATCCCTGGTGATATGATAGAGCACTGTGTATCTAGTAGTTGTTTGACAAATATCTGTTGACAGTGTGAATTTAATTCACCGTAATGGAAATTTGAAATGGCTTTTTAAAGTATCTTTTTGGGAGACATGCATAAAATGGAAGTACTTCCAAGAATATACAGCCTTTTCTCTTTCCAAATGTCTTTATCTGTCCAATATCGTGGCAAAACTTTGCTAAGGCAATGGGAAACACAAAGCAATAGCCTTGGTGAAGTGTACATTGATGATTTTCTAGTTAGTCACCTACTCATTTGGTCAGACAACGGTGAGAACCACAGAAGAGGCAGAGACAAAGCTCAGAAAATATGACAGAGCTCAGCAAAAGAAGTTACGGAGTTTGTCAAAATTATAAAAACAGCTTACTTTTTTAGAAATGTGAGTCCTTAAAAGAGACTTCTTTTTCTTATTAATGAAATATGTTGGCTTTGTTAAATTTGCAAAAAATTGCCTTCTTGATCAAGGTGAGTTATTATTGGGGAAATTACTATTACTATGGGGTTTTTTTTTTTTTTGGTTCAGTTGTTTTCTTTAAGAGAAATAAGCAGTCAAGTGAGAAAAAAAAATCCCTGAGAGAAAGGACCAAGATTTTGCTATTAAAATTTATTTTTTAGATTAAGAGTCATTACAATGGAATACTACGATCACCTCAAAGTAAAAGCTGGTTACATTTTTTAGGCATTTAGTTGGCATAGTCAAAGACATTTACCTGGAGAGAATAGAACATGTTTTGTTGGAATAGATATAACCATATTTGAAAAAAATTGCAAAAAAAATTTGCTCAAGTTATTTGCAAAATGCACTAGAAACTAAATTGGAAAATATTTGCAAGGCCTGGTTTCCACATTTAATCAGGTGGTATCTACTGGGCTCTCAGCTAACAGACTATAAATGAATTCTGTAACATTATTAGTAATTGTAGCATCACATTTCACAAAACAAGCTAAAAATAATAGCAGTGTGTAAATCTCATTGCCATAAGGCCCCCACTGCTGAGGCATCTATTTTGCATCATATCCTCACCAAAAGGAAAAAAAAAAAAAAAAAACAGATCAATAGAACTGTCACTGAGTCATCGACACTTCTTAACTCTGTTCCCTTCCAACAGATACAGCACCTGCTGTTGTTTCTGGTTTTCACTCTTGCTTGCCTCGAGAGTGATGGTATTTACTAGCAATCGTAGCAACTGAGCAGGTTCTGACTCAGTGTCACTGAGGCCAATATATCCTGCACCCCGTAAGTGAGGAGACCTGCCAACAACATGTTCTCAATTCACAATGGAGGGATTATGAAACTGAAACACAAACACAGAAGCTGTGTAGGAAGGGAGGAAGAAGAGATGAGAAATAGGAGAAAGTGGCAGATGTAAAGTTTTTGTGTTTGTTTTTCCTTAATGGTTCTAGGTTTTGATAAACGACTAATGAACAGAGTGTTTTAATCATGCTTTATAAAAGACCCATCTCTGGCTAGAAAGTGAAGAGATACTACTTTGAATTTTGGAATAGGAAGCTGTCATTATTTTCCAGCTATTTTTCTTTTTCTTTTTACCTCCCCTCCGTCCTTCCTACTTTCCTTCCTCTCCTTCCGTCCTTCCTCTTTCAAAGTATATAATCACTGAAACAACTTTTAGCTAAATATTTTTGAAAGGAAGAGAATGTTTCTGAGTGTGTGTGTACACGTGTGTATGTAGGGGCACAAATAAAGTAACATTTTCTGAACTGTGTCCCTGTTGTTTTTAAATCCTTCCCCTGAATTTTTTTATTTTGCCAGAAATGTATTTGTTTTTCTTTAATTAGATAAAATAATTTTAATTCTCAAAACTTGTGTGAGGACATCTACTTATAATATTTTTTCATGTCTTAATACTTGAGATTTAATTTAAATGTTCTTATATGTAACTAGAAAAAATGAAAATGATGACTACATTGACTGTTTCTTGAACTAATTAAAATAACTTGTGTTCACTGGAAACAGCACAAATTAGCCTTTTGACAATGGGAGAAAAAAATTGGTTCGCCCTGATTTTACTAAAGCAAAATCTTGTTACAACATACCATTTGTAAAATAACAGCGCAATCTCGATCTCTAATATAAATACTGACAAGAATTGTTTTGTTTCTTGGGTCTGGATTACATAAATCTAAATTATAAAATGATTTGATGCATAAAATATTTAGCAAGTTATTGTGCTTTAGAAAGAAATCATTCAAAGTAGCGCTGCTATTTTCAAAGAATCTTGCAGTCTACAATATATCAAGGATGTGAAAATGACTTTATATGTTAGAAAATTGGCCTTTAACAAGAAAAAATATTAGACAATTTTAAGTGCAAAGCTATTAACTGGCTGATTTCTGATCCCTGACACAGGATGTCATCCTCAACCCAGTGGCTGGCTGCTCAGCCTCCTGTGGGAACCACAGGCTTCGGAAGATTTCTCTTTACAAATAACAATCAGTTCAGATGGAGAAGACACAAGGAGAGCCAGTTAAATCTTTCACATCATTACCAGCCTCATTGTTTTGCAAATCAGTAGCATAAAGTAGAACACGTGCATGAATCCTCTTACAGGCTCCTGAATGCTAGGGATTTCAAAGATGTGAATCCTTTTGATTAACAGTAAGCGAGTAAGCCACATGATAAATCATTACCTTTATCAGCTAGGTAGCTAGTTTAAATTAAAGATTATAGGTTATCATTTGAATTCATCAAGCCTTGTCCATCTGAAATGATGAGGCTTTCCCCTATTCATATGTCAGTCCGTCATTATTGTGAAGTCTGCCACATTTGATCACTAGCTCACTTGAATAGCTCAAAACAGCATTTCGAAAGTATCCTATTTATAGTGGAGATATGTAGAGTAATCCAAAACACGGTCTGCTTTAGCATGCTAACCCCTCACTTGGCAAGAAATTCTTCTCAGGAGACACCACAATTTCTGAAACGACCAGGTCCCAAAGCTGAGTGCTGCAACAATGGGATAAAAGCGATTTATCTGTATTTTAACTGGCTGTTTCCCACCCCCCCCCCCCCCACCACACACACTTCGTAATTTGCTTTTACAAATGCAATTATTCACTTTCTTCAGTAGGTGACTAAGTTGATCATACTGCACTTATAGCTATTTAATATTCATTTTCTTGTAATGCTTTCTCGGTACTATTTTCCACAAATGTCAAAATCCTACGTTGTTTATTTGAATCCTGAGTTACCGCTCTAACAATGAGAAGCTCTAATTATAGAGTGCAGTGAACTAGGCAGCAGAAACAGAGCTTGCATCCCAAATATTACCGCTAATATCGAGACATATGATGAATGCTAGTAACTTCTTTAAAAGACATTCCCTACTTTCTTGTGTGTGGATACAGACTATTGTCTTACTCTTAGAGGGGTTGCCGCAAGCTCTGGAGTTAGAAACTCTGTAACCTTGTTTGTACTCTCTATTCAAATTGAACTTCATCTCTGCAAGCAGAGAACTTACCTGAAGGGTATTGCCCCACAGTGGTGACATAACACTTTCTCACTCAACTAAAATAGCAGCAGAGAAAACAGACTTGGCATCGACCCTCACCCTCAATCATTCATGTGGGTGGTACGATGCCACTTCACCTCAAGCACTTGTTTGTTACACACATCTAAACAATATTAGTTATAGGGAGCACACGAGGAAAAAAAAATTCCCCTCCTACTCCCCATCTGTTGTGGAAAACACACAGGTTTTTCCACCACAGGTTTAGAACAACCTCATGTCCTTGGAGCACAGATTCAGACTGCGTTGTAATAACAGTGTGATCCTCCCTCCCACTCCTCAACCCACAAAACTATTTTTAAGGCTGCACTCTGAGAATAGCCTTCACCATGATGCCATTGGAACATAAGCTACCAGGTTAAGCAGCAATGACGTGAGACTAGGTTGGAATGACCTGCACTATTCTCTCAAAAGGTAAATGGTACAAAACTACTTTTTTTTTTGAGAGAGAGAGAGAGAGAGAGAGAGAGAGAAAGAGAGCATGCATGTGCCTGTGAACAGAGGAGGGCCAGAAGAACAGGTAGAGAGAACCCGAAGCAGACTTGATGCTCAGCGAGGAGCCTGGTGTGGGGCTCGATCGCACTGTACTCTGGGATCATGACCTGAGCCAAAATCAAGAGTCAGACACTCAACTGACAGAGCCACCCAGATGACTCAGTATAAAACTACTCTTTATTAAGGCAAAGCCTAATTTTATTATTTTTTAACTTTACACATTTAATGTTTTCACTAAATATTTGATGATTTTTTCTTAAAAAATTAAATGCAATTTCTACATCAGTTGTTAACTTAATGCCTCATCTGCGGACTCAGTGATCAGAAAATATGCATGAGGGATCAAAATGACTTAAAAGATAGACCTAAGGAAGAACGTTGAAGAAACAGCTGATTCAGCAATAAAGTTGAATTAGAACTCAGAATACCTCTCTCTCACCTGACTAGCACGAGTGATTTAAACAAAGTGTGACATGTAAGACAAATTACACGTGGGCATCAGATTATACAGCTATGGATCCAAAGGCCTCGGTGCTATTCTTGGCTTAATCACAAGTAATTTGTAGACTCTTTCCTAAATTATTTTTAACCATTTCTCCATATTAAAATAGACTCGACATTAATTGAACTGCCACTCTTTTAATTAAATAAAAGTACATTTATTAGCAATTGACTATGGAAAGCAGAAGAACAAGATGGAAATAGTCCTTATAGATCCTACTACTTATTTTGCTTTAATACACTTTTAGTATCACTCAGGAATTTTTAAAAAATGATAATACCTGAAATAAAACAAGAGAACCTAACTTATTTTTTGTTATTTTTTTTAACATTTATTTACTTTTGAGACAGAGAATGAACAGGGGAGGGTCAGAGAGAGAGGGAGACATAGAATCTGAAACAGGCTCCAGGCTCTGAACTGTCAGCACAGAGCCCGACGCGGGGCTCAAACTCACAGACCACGAGATCAGGACCGGAGCCGAAGTCCGACAGTTACCTGAGCCACCCGGGCGCCCCAGAATCTAACTTATAATAGCTAATAACATCTGTGTAGCTCAGTCGATTGAGACTCCCAATTCTTGATCTCAGCTGAGATCATGATTTTAAGGCTCATGAGCTCGAACTCCAACTCAGGCTTTGTGCTGACAGCGTGGAACCTGCCTGTGAGTTTCTCTCTCTCTCTCTCTCTCTCTGTCTCTCCGTCTCTCTCTCTCTCTCTCTCTCTTTCTCTCTCTGCCCCTCCTCTATTCACTGTCTCTCTGTCTCTCAAAATAAGTAAACATTAAAAAAATAATTTTACCTCAAAATTTAGTTAATAATAAAATTTTTAGATAGTAAGTGACAAGATTCTACATATAACAATTAATTTTTTTAATGAAACTTAAAATTAATTGCTAAAGACACCATAAACAAGAACAAATACATAGCACTTCCTACTGATTTCCCTGGAGACAAGACTCCAGAAGAATGGAGACTTGATTCTGTTGCATACGTTACCAGATGATTTAAATATTCCGTGGAAACAAAGCACACTTCATTTTTCCATAGGTTAACCTAGTAGTGACATTTTAAGTTCTGCAGAGAGAATGAGAATAATAATTATTTTATTTTTTTCAAGATGACTCTTATCTGAAAAGCTAACTCTTCATAGTTAAACTTTTTGCCCTGGCTTAAGCTTCTTAAATCTTATCTTTGGATAACTAAATTTTCACAAATAAGTCTTCATAATTCATTTCTCATAGCCAGCCCTTTTTTCCTGGAAGATATGGTCATTACCTTTTATTTAGTCCGCTAACATCCTTCCATTGCTTGGTACCTCCACATAACGTTCACTGGTGAACGCTGCTCACCAGTGGGTGCTCTCTTTCTGCCATTCAAAAATCCGGGTGGAATCCTCTCTCTGTAGCTGGGTCTCTAAAGAAGATTTGAATTCTTACCTCAAAGGTCTCTCCAAATACTGTTAATTACAAGGAGATAGATACTGAACACTTACCAAAGGAGACCAACTCAATTAAATAAAAATAGGTTTATATTAATATCGTAATCAATGATATATAGCAGAAGAACCTAAGAATATTTTTTTGTATTTATAAAAAACCTAAATTTATTTGAAATAAAGAAAAGTATTAGTCGTGGAAATTAAATGGAGAAATAAATTGAGATCAATATGAATTAAAGTAGCAGACTTGATATAAAAGTTTTAAGAACTGAGTGATAAGAAAATAATGAAATTTTCAATAACAAGCTCTCTTTTATCCAAAGTTAGAATGGGGCTAACTTATATCTCAATGACATCCGTCTCTTTTTTTCTTTTACCATATCAATGAGAAATATGGGCCAATACTCAGTAATACTTTGAATACTTAGAAACCCTAGTGATTTATTTGAGTTTACACTATATAAACTTATGTACTCCCAAAGAACTTGTAATGCCAATGGCATTTATCAGTTATTGTTTGTAAAGGATATGAATAATAATAGTCCATCTGCTATATTCCCTGTGCAGCAGAGGAACCATACAAATTAATGTCGGCCTGGATGTAATCCATTTAGGATGACTCATGAGAGCCATAAAAATGAGATATCTCTCTTTTAAAGAAATTCCCTAGCTAGTATTTGTCCACTAGTTATTTTTCCTGCTTCTTTTTGTAAAGTCCATTTTAAAGTCCTTTAACTCTGTCAAGTACTTTATGACTGTCTGGGAAAAATACCCAGCAACATCGACAGGACCACCACCATCAACAATGATGTTAAATTTATATTTATTTATTAATATATTTATTTTTCTTTAGAGAGAGAAGGAGAGCACAAGTGAGGGAGAGAGAATCTTAAACAGGCTCCATGCTCAGCAGAGTCCAATCCAGGGCTTGATCTCATGACCCTGGCTGGCATCATGACATAAGCTGAAATCAAGAGTCAGATGCTCAACTGACTGAGCCACCCAGGCGTCCCCAAACTTATATTTATAAAGACCTAAGCTTATGCTGTGATATTTATGGGAGAGAGAGAAAAAAGAGAGTATATGCAGGTGTATCAATATCACAATATAAGAAAAATGAAAACATTTATTAAGGGTTTACCAACGACTCTTAAAATATTATCTCCTATTGATTTTCACAGTATCTCTTTGAAGCAAACACACAAATTAACCTCACTTTACAACTGGGGAAACAGAACCTTAGAAAGCATACAGCATCATCTTGAGGCCACACATTGAGAACATGACAGAGCCAGTACTGAAATGCCAGTCTATTTTCTGACATATGTATGCTCTTACTTACTATGAAAAATAGTCTTTGTTCATGGGCTGGTGGAAAGCAAACCTAGATAATAAAGTGGTGTGGAATAACAACATTTTATGACTAAATAAATTCTATTTATTAATTATGAAAATCATCTCTATGTAATACTTTTTAATATTGGTAAACCATATACACCAGGTACAATTTATGTCAGTTCTCATTCATAAGCCAATAGAATTTTCCCTCCAATTGTTTTCTGAGGAGAGTAGCAAATGAGCTCTATTTAGTTGTATCTTTACATTTTCTGGTACATGACAAAATGGAAGATTGGTAATAGCTCAGAAATAATAAGAAAAAATAATACATGGACAGCTCATGAGTGGGAGCTATCCCAAGTCTTACAAAAATTAGAACATATACAGTTTTGGGGAACAATTTCTATTAAACACTCTGGCTTTTTCTTCCATTATATTTTTTTCATCCTGTCCCATCCTCCCTTTTTTTTTTTTTTGCCAAGTTGATCTATTCTTTTCCATGTTTCATCACAATCTCCTTTCTTTAACTTATGTACTACTAATGTAATCACAATGTAAATAGTTGAAGCAGAGAAGAAAAGATTATACTATGGAATTTTTTATTCCAAAATATAAGATCTATTGTTTGAGTGACTTTCTTCCGGACAATAAAGGATCTCTCTTGTGCTTCCTTATTAGATAGAAGGGTGGTATAGTAGAAAGCAAAGACTAAAGAGTCACACACATTGGGATTTAAATTTTAGCTCAGGCTACCTACTAGGTATAAACATTTGATCAAGGAGTTTTTGTGTTCTCATTTTATCTGTGCATTGAGCTAATAATACTTATGTTTATTTTTTAATAAGTTAAAGATCATTTATATATTTAAAAAATGTATTCGGTGCTGGGGCACCTGGGTGCCTCAGTTGGTTAAGCGTCTGACACATGCTTTTGGCTCAGGTCATGATCTCGGGTCATGGCTCAGGTTTGTGAGCTCGATCTCTGCATTGGGCTTTGTGGTGAAAGCACAGAGCTTACTTGGGATTCTCTCTCTCCCTCTCTCTCTCTGCCCTTCCCTGCTCTCTCTCTCTCTCTCTGTCTCTGTCTCTTTATATATATATATATATATATATATATATATTTTTTTTTTTTTAATGTATTGGGTGCTTATCATGAGACTAGTAGTTTTTCAGGTTCTTGGGTATACCATGAACAAAATAGATAATTATTTCACTACTTTATAATTTACATTTTAAAGAGGAGAGACAAAGTGAGTAATTAACATAATAAATAAATTATTCTTATGTTGAAAAGTGATTTGGAAAAAGAAAAAGTAGTTGCATTTTCTACTCTTAATCTGATTCTTTAAGCATAGTATGGACAAACCTGAATTTTTATTTCTTTAGGCAAAGCTGACACAATTTTTTAGGAACCTGAGGGGTCATACCCAAGTAAGAATCTACAGTTTTCAACATAGAAAGTTGTTATGGTTCCTTCTTTATATTAGTGTACAAGACCTACAAGCACAAATGGAATTAGCTGTAAAATCCTGATCTCCACTCAATCATTCATGAATCCATTGGTTATGGCACCCGGATATTAGAATCATTGACGAATACAATTCTCGTGGTTTAGGAAACTAAAGAGTTTACATCATCCAGTACTCTTATTGGAAATTTTGAATTCTCATAAAAAGAGGGAATCAAATATATGTGTGACTTTAATCTTAAAATAATTTAAAAATTGATCTCACATAAATGTGTCAACCAGCAATGTCCATCCAATATTTAGCATGTACGAGGAACTGAAGTATTTAATTAAAGCATGGCAAATACTCATGATTTAATATTAAAAGAAAATTTGATTTTCAGCTAAGGATTCTCTAAGACCATTTATAGTTCTCAGTAATACAGTACACAAAGCGATTTTTGTGATTTTGTTACCTATAATGTTGGGATATATTAAAGCTAGGAGCTGTGAGAGGTGAAAAAGCCAAGGTATTATTGAGATGAATCAGTGAAAATTGAAGATCTAAAAAAGTAACTTAAATGTTCAATCAAATACTTTACCCAAAGGACAGAAATATCTATCATGTTACAAATGAGGAAAAAAATGTCATGTTGAATCAGGAAGAAAAGAACTTTTTTTTTTTTTTAAGGAGAACTTTTAACTGTTTCATACCATTCTATTTCTTCAGTCTTAGTAGAACACTGAGGGTAAAACTTGCTGCATGAAGAAACCAAGGTGACTATACAAGTAAGCAGCAATAAATTCGTGTCCGCTGATTATCTCTGCAGAATTTTTTCATGTAGGCTTCCTATTCTGACATACCTTCTGTATCTGTCACTATTGTATTCTACGATTTTTCAGCATCTTGCATTAAGTAAGGGATGCTCATGAGAGGTATTGGTTATTCGATATGCCATTTAGGTCTTAATTTATTTTGGAAAAAAATCACTATGAACTACTGGTATAAATCCCACTTGATTTTGAAAAAAGTCACATTATTACATTACATAATGCCTTATATATACAGCCAAGTTATTACAAAAATATATCTGGGAAATTTGAATTCTTTTTTCCTTTTAAAAAAATTTTTAATGTATTTATTTTGAGACAGAGAAAGTATGAACTGGGGAAGGTCAGAGAGAGAGGGAAAATCCCAAAAAGACTCCACGCTGTCAGTGCAGAGCCTGACGCAGAGCTTGAACTCAAAAATCATGAGATCATGACCTGAGCCGAAATCAAGAGTCCAATGGTTAACCGACTGAGCCCCCTAAGCACCCTTGAATTCAGTTTTCTAACTAAAAGAGTTTTATTGTGTTTCTGGTGTAACATTAGGCTTTGTTTTACTTTGTTATGTTTCCTTTGTTTTACATGTTTAAGTGTCATGAACTTCACCTGACAAACTAAAGAATTTTTAAAAATTTAAAATCTCATTTACTTTTACTTTTAATACATATAAAAGTCATATATTATCACCTGTGTTTACAGGAAGCTGCTACTCATAAATTAATGGATTTACTCCATATTCCTGAGTTAGTATATAAAATTAAAGAAATTTAAATTCTAGACACCTTGAGATTTCTACTTTATAAACTTTCTAATTGTCATACATCTGATAGAAGAATGTAGAGTAAAATTATGTAGTCCATTGATAATGACTTCAACTTCAATTTTAGGCAAGCTCTTCAAGAAAGATAGTTAACCTTTTATATTTCCTTTAAAAAAATCTTGGAAAGAAATAGGCTGGCATTCTTCATTCTCTGACCCAAAGCCATCACAGGCTCCATTAAGAGCCTCTTGTCCTACAGAAGCAGAAATACAATCAATGTAGGTTACTGACCATTTTCCCAAAAGATGAAAAGGGTAGCTGAGAGTTAGGAATCACAATTAAACTGCTAAAATAAAACTTTCTTGACTGTGATATACAGTATGTGTCTGGCATGAAGGCAAAAATGGATAAAATGAACACTTTACATGTATTAGAAATTTAGTGCATTTAGTTAGCTTTTATTTGACTTAAATGATTGCTCTTTTGCTCAACATTGTGCTGTTTTTCTTTGGACCGCTTTCAATTTGAGAATGCTATTTTCATGTATTCCTCTTTATAATATCTGAAAACCAAATCACTTTTATTTTTTAAAATCTAAACTAAAATTGATTCATCCTTGAGTTTTGTACAATTGATTCACATGAGGCACCGTTCTTGGTTCTAGGAACACAACTGTGAAGCAGACTGACATTCCTTGTTGTTGCCGAGGAACTTGTGGTTTGGTGGTAGGTACAGACAGGGAAGCAATTGAGTACAACGTAGGATAAGGGTTGTGAATAGAAATATAGGAGCTCAGTAGATGCGGGAGCTCGAGGGATCTACTAATCTGTACTTGGCACATTTCAGCATGTTTTTCAACATCAAAGGTGGAGTCTGACAGGTGAGGCAAAGTTAGTCAGATAATGGGGAAAGGAGAAAAAATAAACAGGGCAAAGAGAATAGAGGAAGCCAAAGAACTTGATGACTAGTGAGGTATGGGGAGTGAGAGAGAGAAGTGAGTCAAGCTACTGAGAAAAGAGCAGGGCCATTCAGCATAAAAAGAAGGAGGAGAAGAGAACAAAGTTAGGGGCAGATATATTGACTTTAGTTTGGGACTCACTTAGCTTTTGGTGAACATGAGATGATCAGTAGTAACGTGTGTGTGTGTGTGTGTGTGTGTGTGTAAAGAAAAAACATGTGTGTACAAACATATATTTTTTAGTTTTTGTTTCTAAGAAGCATATATTTTCACATTTTAATTTTCAAAAATCCAAATACATAGCACAAGCAAAAGTGTCTTGGAATTATAATTGCCAATGGGCTTTCTTTCTTGCTCGTATGTAAAGTATTGGTGCATATTACAGTGAATAGTATCTCAAATTGAATGAAATATGATATGCCATAGACTTCAGTCTCATCCTGCAATATTTAACTTGAACCTAAATCATTCATAGCCAACTTCCAGCCATTATATATCATTTTTGATATCTTTAGTGAACTTCAAACTCTCTTCACCCTGAAACCAATTCCAAATCCAGGCAGCACAGCACTTTCTAAGTCATGATTAGAATCCCAAAACAGGTATGCTCCCATCATGCTGTTTAAAAGAGTGATTTAGAGCCATATTATCATTTTACTATTCTCTATCTCTCAATCCCCACAATGTATCTGGGAAACAAAAGAACATTCTTACCTGAGAAGTTGTCCAGGTACCTTCCCGTAAATACAACATATCTTACAGGCAGAGCCAGGAGAAGAATCCATGCCTCCCCGACCGCCTTTGCGCCTGTCAGCAGTATTCAGAGACTGTGTGGACACTTCTGTCAAACCTGCTGGGATTCCCGGTGACCCAGTCCTAGATTTCTCTCCTATCACCTCTTTTCCATTTATTTTTTACAAGAACCATGCAGTAACTCTAAGTAATTTTTAAAATGACCTTCTCATCTAGTAACTCTGTGAGACCTCATGCTAATTAAGGGCTTAAGGGTGATAAACTAACATAAAATATATCTCAGACTTAGTCTCTCGTGAGATTCCAGAGAATGTGCTTAGTTGAAGATTAAAGCTTCGCCTGGAATGTTATGCTTGATTTTTTTGTGAGTCTTCTTGTGGTAATCAGAATGAGTAATGTTGTTTTGAATGAACAAAAGGTTACTTAATAACTAAGTTAAGTAATCTTCAGTTTTAACTTACTGTTTACTTATTTTTAGTTTTATTATTATTTTTCTTTTTTTAAGTTGTTAATTTTAATTCCACTGTAATTAACATACAATTTTAACTTATTTTTAAACTATAAGCTAAATAAAGTGTGTGTGTGTTTGTGTGTGTGTGTGTGTGTACACGTTACTAGAGATACAAATAATGAAAAGATGCAAGGCACATTTCCTTTTATCAAGTGGTAGACACACATATAAATATCCTCTTTCAATAGAGTGAAAGAGAGCAGAAAAACAGTGAGAACAAAGGAACAAAAGATTTAATCTGGAGGTGAGAGGGCTTGAAAGAAGAAGGTGTAGTTGAGATATTCTTGATTGGTGGGGGATTAGGAGGCCATTAAAGGGTAAGGAATAAGCACAGATGCCTAGAAGCATGTAAGGTATCCTGGGAATGACAGCAGTCCTCTGTGGCAGGGAAGCAAGTTTGCAGAAGGCTGAAATGGGAAATGAAGCTTCAAAGGTAGTTTGTACAGTTAGGGCCAGACCATTGGGCTGCGCTAAACTGTTTGTTTATTATTTTGAGGAGATGGAGAAACTATTGAAGGGTTCTGAGGACTGGAGAGTCATTACTGAACCCCTGCAAAGGTCCCACATTGAACAAGACCTTGGAGGTATGCAGTCTTACACCACACCACAAATGAGGAAACTAAGGTCCAGAGAGAAAGCTGGTTAGTATTAGCCTTGTTCAACCTACTGTCCTATTGTTTGAGAAATAACAAATTGGCCTTAACAATATTATTATTACTGACCAAAATATGTAGGGATTCTAAATGAACAAGAAATGTTTCAAGAACCTCATATTTAACTACACAAACAGACAAGATATCTTTAAATTAGAGTCACAAAGGTATCCCTATAACAGAAGAACCTCCCACCCCCCCCCAAAAAAAAACAACCCAGAGATGTCACAGTATGCTGGGGACATGCGACATCACACTGGGTACTAGGAGGGCTCAGTTTGTTCCTGGTCCTTGGCTCCTAGCTGACATTCCAATGAAGGAGTCAGGATACAGATATAAAATCACAAGAAATTATCCGAGGGAAAAAGAGGTGAATATGGTAACTATCCAAGCTCATATCAGGGAAAAAGTGCATATGTGTAAATTTGGGGTAAGAGATAGAAGAGCTGAAAGGAAGAAAAGAAGTTGCATTTTATTTCTGCTTTGACTACTTGTTGTAACACTCCTTGCATAATCTTCAATCCTCAGTTTAAGACATTTTTTTCCTATTGAAGCAAACCATTGGGAAAAAAACACAGTGCAGAAGAGTGTGAACTTTTAATAATAGAACACCATTAAGTCTGATATAAAACTGATCTCGTCTTGTTGTAACATAAATATAGGATAATGTTAGTCAGTTTAGGCTGCCATAATAAAATACTGTAGACTGGGTGACAAACAACAGAAATTTATTTTCTCACAGTTCTGGGGGCTGGAAGTCTGAGATTAGGATGCTCGCATGATTAGTGAGGACTAATTGGCTTGCATAATTGGCAAGATTTCTTCTTGGCTTGCAGATGGCCACCTTCTTGCTGTGTGCTGGCATGACCTTTCCTCAGGGGGTGTACATGAGAGACAGGGAGAGGGAGAGGGAGAGAGATGTGTTCCTCTTACAAGGCCACCAGTCTTAATCAAATTAGGACTGCACTCTTATGTCATCATTTAACCATAGTTACCTCCCCCAAATCCCTATCTCTAAATACAGTCACACTGGGGGATAGGGGTTCAACATGTGAATTTGGGGAAGGGGATAATTCAGTCCATAGCAAGTCATTATGGAAAATTTGGAATGTGTGGAATGACATTCCAAAGAAAACACTGTCATTGTTCATTCCTCCTCTCAAAGTTAACCACTCTACTCTTTATGAAATAACGGTTATTAATATTTCAAGAATACCTGACATGTCTTTTCCCTTTAACTTTCAGAGAAGCTGATAGAGCTCCTTAGTAGTGTAGTCAAAGAAATCCTTAAAACTGAGGAAGTCAGATACATAATGGATGATATGTGTTCACTCCGTTCGTTCATTCATTCATTCATTCATTCACTTATTCATTCACTTAGGATTTACTGTATGTAAGAACTGTTTCTGCTAATTTGGGAATGAGGTAGAGATAGGAATTAAATAGTCACAGGTTAACATAAAATTGAAAAAAGCAATGAAGAAAAAATTGCAGAGTATATGGTAAATAGGCTAAATTTAGCCCGCATATGAGGGTACAGAGATCAGAATTCCTCTTTGATGAGAAGTGCTGTTAATATTGTTGAGGATTCCTTGTATGTGGTGCATTATTTTACTCTTGATGCAAGATTTTCTTTTGGTCTTTGTCTTTTGAAAGTTTGGCTGTGATATACCTTGGTGTGGATTTCTTTAAAATTATCCTACTGGAGTTTGTTGAGGTTCTTGGTTATATACATTAATGTGTTTCACTAAATTTGGAAAATTTCTGGCCATATTTCCTCTAATATGCTTCATGTCCCTTTCTTTTTTTCTCTCCTTCCGGGACTCCCATTATGCACATGTTGGTACATTTGATAGTATCCCACAAGCTTGGGAGGCTTTGTTCATTTTTCTTCATTATTTTTTCTTTCTTTTCCTCACACTGGATAATCTTGACCTATTGTCAAGATTGATAATATTGATTGACAATTGATAATATTGACCTATTGTCAAGTTCACTGATTCCTTCTTCTGCAAGTTTAAATGTAGTGTTGAGTCCCTCTAGTAAATATTTCATTTCAGTTATTGTACTTTACAACTGCAGAATTTCTGTTTGGTTCTTTTTTCTAATTTCTTTAATTTTTATCTAAATAAATTTTAGATTTCGATAGGTTTTTAGATTATATTATTGATAGATAAATAGATAGATAGATAGATAGATAGGTGATACATAGATCGATGATAGATAAACAGATTTTATTTTCAATAAAAGGTGATTTAATATCTTTATCTAGCACATCCAAAATCCAGCCACCATAGGAATAGTTTCTATTGATTGTTTTCCCCCTGTATATGGCTTATATTTTCCTATTCTTTTAGAGTCATTTAATTTTTTGCTGAAAACTGGACATTTTATATAATATATCGTGGCACTATGAAAATTATATTCCTCCCTATCCAGCGTTTATTGTTGTTATTCTTTTTGTTTGGTTAGTGACTTTCTTGGACTAATTCTACAAAGTCTGCATCTCATGAAGTTTGTGTTTGCTGAAATTGCCGCTCAGTTGGCTTCACAGTTAGCTAATGCTTAGTCAGAGATTTCCCTAAATGCCTGAATCTGGTAAATCTCCTATCTTTTGTTGAGGGATACTGCATGCATGAGATGGGGTGGGGGGAGGATATCTTATATACTATGATACATCTTTGCTTTAGACTTTAATTCCTGTTGTGCAGACCTTCAGGTTCAGACAGAGATGAGTAATTCGGACCTCTTAGTTATTTTCTGAGCATTTTCACAGCCCTGTGTGTGTGTGTGTGTGTGTGTGTGTGTGTATTCAGCCCTTTAGATCACCAGGATTATGTCAGAGCTTTTCAGAGCCCCTGTGGTCATCACTTTCTACAAGTCTTCCTTTAATTTTTTTTTTTTTTTTTTTGTAAGCTCTTGCTTGTCCCAACTTGTATCTCAGTCTTAGGCAACTATGATAGTAAATAATTGCAGCTGATTGGTTTTCAACAAACATATCGGGAAAAGGACTCTTCCCAAGAATGAACCCTAAGTTATATCAAATAACAGCAATTCACCGTGATGATTTTTCAGGAAGCTCTGGGACAATTCCAATAGTAACAAAACTCTGGGGATGGGAAGTTTTGAGGAACTGCAGTCCTGGTCTACTCTCTCTAGTGGCTGTAAGGTGGCTAATTTTCAAAGCTACCATGATTATAATGCTGCTTGTTTTAAAAGCCACTGCTCTGTTGGGGAGATGGGAATAGGCTCAGGTAAAAATCATGAGTCCTGCTGATACAACTTTTCAGCAATTTGTATGTTTATTTTCTGAATAAACTACTCTTAAGGTTGTTTTTTACCTTTTTTACCTTTAATTTCTGAATTCTGAAAAAAATGATTTGAATAATTATTCCAGTATTGTGTGACTTTTATGGAACAGTGTATTTATGGTGCTCCTTTCTCTGCTATTCTGGAAGTCCCACCAAGATATCCTCTTTGAAATGTAAATTTGTTTGAAAATTGAAAGATCAGTAGAAGTTTGTTAGATGAAGACAAGCTAGCATGTGCAAAGTCCCTGAGGCAAGAGAGAACCTACTATCTAAGAGAAACATAGAAAAGATTAGTAAGTTGGAGTATAAAAAAAGGAAGGATAAGGTTACAAACATGACTTTGTATATTACAATAAGTGTTATGGACAACAAATAAAGAGTAATAAGGAACTAACATGATTAGATTTTACTAGAAAGATTACTCAGGCTATTACATGGAGAAGTAAGTGAAATACTGTAAGAGAAATACTGGTTTTCAGTTAAAAAGGCACTGTTATAAAATAGGCTAGAAATGATCCTGGTTTAGAATATAATAATAAGAAAAAGTAGCTGAAATACATTGAACTGTTTTAGTACTTATTTATGTGATACTTTTACAATATCTTGTAAGATTGAAACTATTATTAGTCTTATTTAGAAGATAAGGAAACAGAGTCACAGAGTAAATACTTTTTCCAGGTAGCGTAGCTATTAGATGGAAAAGGAAGAACTGAAACATAGGCACATTGGCTCTGGAGTCTGGTCTTAACTACTATACTATACTACCTACAATTTAAGACTAAATTAGCTCAGTCAAATTAGATAATTTGTAAGGTTTAAAGGAACATTTTGGAGTAAAGATTATTAGGAGTTGGTTGGTGATAGGTAAGATTGGAAGTGTAAAGGGGAGGGAATTATAATTCTGGATTCCTGGAATAATACTTGGATAAATGAAGATGCCATTTATTAAATGGGGAATACTGGAAGATAAAATAATTTGGGGGAAAGACGAAATTTGGAATTCAGTTTGAGATATGTATAAATACCCACGTATAATACTATGTGCATTCACCTATGTGGAAATATCAAATGGATAATTAGAGTTTTGGTTCTAAGGTTCAGAGGGAACAACCTGGATTGGAGACACAAATTTGTGAATTCTGGGGATATATTTGCCATTTGAGATCATGGCAGTAGATAATATGGCTTAGGCATAAAGAAGGGACCAGAAAAATGATGCTGAGGTGTGCCAATTTATGGTTTGGGTAATCACTTCTATAACACAAACACAGAAAATTACCTTTCCTCAGTAAATAATAATTGATATAGTAGTATATATTGTTCAGTTGCTCAGTTCATTTTTATTTATTTTTACTAATTTTTTATTAATTTTTATTTTTTTAAGTTTTTATTTAGTTAACATACAGCATAAAATTAGTTACAGGTGTAGAATTTAGTGATTCGTCACTTACATACAACACCCAGTGCTCATCACAATAAGTGTCCTCCTTAATGCCCATCATCTATTCAACCCATCCCCACCCCCACCTCCCCTCCAACAACCCTCAGTTTGTTCTCTATAGTTAAGAGTCTGCTTCCTGGTCTGCCTATCTCTTTTTTCCACCCTATGTTCATCTATTTTGTTTCTTAAATTCCACATATGAGTGAACTCATATGGTATTTGTCTTTCTATGACTGACTTATTTCACTTAGAATAATATTCTGTAGCTCTATCCAAGTCATTGCGATTGGAAAAATTTCATTCATTTTTATGATTGAGTAACATTCTATTATATGTATATGTACCACTTCTTCTTTATCCGTTCATCAGTGAATGGACATTTAGGCTTTTTCCACAATTTGGCTATTACTGATAATTCTACTATAAACATTGAGTGCATGTATCCCTTTGGATCAGTATTTTTTGTATCCTTTGGGTAAATACCTAGTACTGCAATTGCTGGATCATAGGGTAGTTCTCTTTATAATTATTTTAGGAAACTGTATGGAATTTTGCACAATGGTTGCATCAGTTTGCATTCCTGCTAATAGTGCATGAGGGTTCCTCTTTCTTAGCATCTTGCCAACATTTGTTGTTTCTTGTGATGTGAATTTTAGCCATTCTGACAGGTGTAAGGTGATAATTCATTGTAGTTTTTATGTGTATTTCCCTGATGATGAGTGATGTTGAGCATCTTTTCATGTGTCTATTAGCCATCTGGATGTCTTCTCTGGCAAAATGTCTATTCATATCCTTTGCCCATTTCTTAACTGGATTATTTTTTTGAGGGGGGGAATATTCAGTTTTATAATTTCTTTATATATTTTGGATACTAACCCTTTATCAGACATGTCATTTGCAAATATCTTCTTCCATTCCAAAGGTTGCCTTTTAGTTTTGCTGTTTCCTTCACTGTGCAGAAGTTTTTTGTTTGTTTGTTTGTTTTGTTTTATCTTGATCAAGTCCCATTAGTTTATTTTTGCTTCTGTTTACCTTTCCCCAGGAGACATAGCAGAAAGAAGTTGCTTTGGCAGGGTCAAAGAAGTTGCTGCCTGTGTTCTCCTCTAAGATTCTTATGGTTTCTAGTCCCACATTTAGGTCTTCATCGATTTTGAATTCTTTTGTGTGAATGGTGTAAAAAAAAAAAGTGGCCCAGTTTCATGCTTTTGCATGCTGCTGTCCAGTTTTCCCAACACCATTTGTTGAAGAGATTGTCTTGTCTTCCATGGGATATTCTTTCCTGCTTTGTTGAAGGTTAGTTGGTCATAGAGTTGTGAGTTCGTTTCTGAGTTATCCATTCTGTTCTATTGATCTGTGTGTCTGTTTTTTTTGTTTTGTTTTTTATTTAATTTTTTTTATTTGAGAGAGAGAGAGAGCACAGGAGCAGGGTAGAGGGACAGAGAGAGAAAGACACAGAGAGAGAGAGAGAGAGAGAGAGAGAGAGAGAGAGAGAGAATTTTAAGTAGGCTGCATGCTCAGTAGCCCAATGAGGGGCTCAATCCCATGACACTGTTTAATACTTTACTGTTAAATATGATGTTAGCTACAGGTTTTTCATGAATATCTGTTATCATATGTCAAATATATTTTTCTACTTTTGTTTGCTGAGAATTGTTATCATGAATATGTATTAAATTTGTGCAAATATTTTTTTTTGCATGTAATGGAGGTAAGCAGGCCTTT
This sequence comes from Panthera uncia, assembly GCF_023721935.1. Lineage (NCBI taxonomy): Eukaryota > Metazoa > Chordata > Mammalia > Carnivora > Felidae > Panthera > Panthera uncia. Next base: position 53,878,687 of record NW_026057580.1, read on the forward strand.
TATCCCCCTACTTCATTAGTAAAATTAGATTGGATTTCAAATGTAAAATGAACCTATATTACTGAGATAAACCCCTTTGGTCATAATATATTATTTTTTTGTGTGTTGTTGGATTCAATTTGCTATTTTTTTAAAATGATTATAATGGTCTCTTTATTTGAGATATTGGTGTGTAGTGTCCATTAGATTTTGGAAATAGAGTAATGCTACCCTCGTAGAATAAATTGTGAAATGTTCCTCTCTTCTACTTTTTAAACAATCAATATAGAATTGATGGTTTTTATTCCCTGAAATGTTTGACAGAACAGTGAAACCATCTGAGAGCGAAGTTCTTTTGTGGGCAGATTATTTTTCAACTTTATTAAGTGTAATTGATATCTAAAAGTGTGCACATATTTAAAGTGTACAAATTGATGAATGTTGACATATGTACACGCCCACAAGACCACTACTGCACATGACTCCCTATCGTGCTCCCTTTTCATATTTATAACTCAATTCTCTGGCAGTGATAAATCCAATTCTTAATAGTTTTAGTATATTTAACTTGTTTGATCAACCTCTTAATAAGTAACCAACTCCTTGCTACCACAACCACTGCACTCCACCACCATTCAGGTGGAAGTCCTCTATCTCCTACTCAAGGTCTAACACCTGCCCTGTACCATCACATCTCTTCCTCTATTTAGATGCCCTCTTTTCCTTGCCAAGGTTTCAACTTCTGTCTTGCATCCTATGCAGGTTGCTATTATGAATCAAATTATGTCTCCCCAATTTAATAACTTGAAGCCCTAAACCTCAATATGACTGAATTTGGAGATGAGGCCCCGAAGGAGGTAAGGTTAGATAAATTCATAAAAATGAGATCTTAATCCAATATGACTGATAATGCTTATAAGAAGAGACTCCAGGGATGTACATGCACAAAGAAAATGCCACATGAGAAAACAGTTAGAAGGTGGCATCAGCAAGCCAAGGAGAGCTGCCTCTGGAGAAACCAAACCTGCAAACACCTTGATCTTGAACTTTCAGTCTCCCAAATTCTAGGAAAATAAATTTCTGATGGTTAAAGCCACCTGGTCTTTGATATTTTGTTATGGCAGGCTTACCACCGTAATACAGTTGCCTCTTCACTCTACTCAAATTCCAGCACCCCATGCTCAGTCATCCTATCAAGGAGAAGTCTCACCCCAGGCTTCAACAACTGCCACCAGGCCAACTCACCCTACTGACTCCCTTCAACCCTTTCAGATTTCACCTTCATGTAGATGTCCTGTTAATGACATTTGTGCTCCAACTCTCCATTGTAGATATCTTCCCTAGTGGCAGGCTTCCTCTTACATCATAGTTAGGCTACCTTTCCATAGCTTCTGATCCTCATATTCTGATACTATATTTTTGCATCCATGTGTGGATGCTGTTATCACTACATTTCGACTTTCACACTGTACTCCAGGCTGGCCTTCTGTAGAGACATTAGGTCATCCTTCTGCTTGAATGTCATCCTCATTGTGTTTGGGCTTGGACAACTTACATCAAACTTCTCTTTCTACATGGATGTCTTTTTCATGCTAAACTTTTACATCTCACACCGAGAGCCCTTCTACATAGATTCATCTGTCATTCTGCTCTCATTCCAATCCTGTGCTCTATATAACTGTGAATTCCCCTTTACCACCCTCCCAAATATGTATGTTTTGTTGGCCTGGTTATACCTAAAAACTTCTATTTTTTTTTTTTTTGGAAAAGAAATAAATAAGAGGAAGGAAATGAAAAAAGAAAAAGAGAATTTCCTAGAAACTTTTTAGTCTATACTGGACATTGTAAATATTGTGCTGTAGAAACTCTGGATTTAGTTTTCTTGGGGTGCCTGGTTGGCTCAGTGCTAAGAGCATGTGACTCGTGATCTCAGGTCATAAGTTTGAGTACCACATTGGAAGTAGAGATTCCTAAAAATATAAACTTTCTAAAAAATAATATTAATCTCCTTCCTTAAGAAGTGTTGATTTTTTTTTATTTTGGTAACATTTATTTCTTATTGAGAGACAGAGAGAAACAGAGCATGAGCATGGTAGGGGCTGAGAGAGGGGGAGATGCAGAATCCAAAGCAGGCTCCAGGCTCTCAGCTGTCAGCAGAGCCCGACAAGGGGCTCGAACTCACAAACCATAAGATCTTGACCCAAGCCAAAGTCGGACGCTTAACCGACCGAGTCACCCAGGTGCCCCTAGGAGTGTTGATTTTTTGTTGTTTCGGAAAGCTAATTCTGGTTGATCACTTTGAACTTGTGTAGGCTTCGGTTAATGCTTTTTATAGGGTGGTCTCTTTAAGTTTTACGATTACTCCTAGCTCTTTTTAGTCTCTAAATATAATTCTATTCCTAAGTCAAGAACTTTCTGGAAATTTAACTGGAAACTGCAAGATATTTATCAAACTCTTCTAAGTTAGTGGGACTCAAATTCCAACTCTATCTCCTTTGTAGTAGGCACCAGCTGGCAGTCTCTGCTCAGGCTTTTCAAAACTATAGCTTTTCTCTGGACACTTGAAGTCTTCTCCACGCATGTTCAATTCAGTGGTAGGCCAAAGATTTAATGGCAACTTATACATAGATTGGTGGTTCTCTCTCTTTTGACTTCTTTCTATGATTTTCTTCCTCAATTTCCATCTGCATTAAGAGTTTGATACTTCAACTTTTATCACCTCAACTCTGTGAAACAAGCTTTCTCCTTAAATTCCAGACAATACACACAGTGTAAGAGAAGCTCTTCTTTTAGAAGAAAGGTATATTAATGTGCATATCACTAAGTTTCATTCCATGCTTTCAAGGGTCATGTGATCCACTTTCTATCTGTAATTGTTGTATATCAGTATCTTCAAATATTTGTGTATGTGTTTTAAAGTTGTGTTCTGACTTTATAACTGTTATTAGCAGGAGGCTCAGTCCAATGTAAGTAATTTCACCATTACTAGTATTGCGATCATTCCTTGTATTCAGTTTTAATATCTCCTAGGCATGTACTAAGTACTTGAAAATTTTGAATTTTTTTTCTGTTATAAAGTTAAAAATTATTTTGAAGAAACAATACAAATGTTAATCTTATAAATAAAGATACAAATGTAACATTTACATATTTTGGTATGTTATACAAAAGAAAATATCATACATATATTCTAGAAAATTTCTTTCAGGTTTAGTAATTGTGATTTAAATGCATTTTCTACATTTTTGTGTATATATATATATATATATATATATGTTTTCTTGTTTATTTATTTAAAGGAAGCAGGGGAAAGATCAGAGAGAAGGAGAGAGAGACAGAGAGAGAGAGAATCCAAAGCAGTCTCCTCACTGTCAGTGTGGAAACTGATGTGAGGCTCAATCTTACAAACTATGAGATCATGACCTGAGCCAAAATCAAGAGTTGGACACTTAATTGACTGAGCCACCCAAGTGCCACCTACCACTTTCTTTGAATAGTTAAAGCTATATTGATGATAAGCTTATGAATAAAACATGACACTGAAAAAAGTATTTTGGAATAAGGCTAATATTTTATTTTTCAAATCACATATTTATGCAAAATATTCATGCTTATGTATTTGGTAAAAATTCACCTCTATTTATATTGAAATTTTAATTCAATGCAAATATATTGAAAGTTGAAAAGAAAAACACTGGACACAATTGAGAATTAATATGCTGATGGTTTTCCTAGCTTATATAGCTGGTAAAACCAACATTCAAACCTAAACATTATCATAGATTTAACTATCTATCTGTCTATCTACCCACACGTGCTTGTACATATACTCATAAGCATATACACATATATATGCATATATGTACACACACAAATACACACACACTTTTAAATTATATGTCTCTTTTTTATGGACATTTAAATTATTTACCGGTTTTGTTAGTATGTATTAAATATTTGAATATAATGCATAGTTTTATAATCATACTATTGGACTACTGTATATTATTAGAAGCAGAATTACTGGATCATAGAATTTCTGTAAGTTGCACTTAACTAATATAGCCAAATAGATTTCAGTTCATGCTCATATAGTTTCCTCACACATTTCAAAGACTAAATAATTTAAAATATGTGATTTCTTAGGATTTGGCTTAATAGTTTAGATGGAAAAAAGTATCACATTGTTGTTTTAAGTTGTATTTTCCTGATATGCACCTTAGTCTCCATGTCAGGTTGACATTCTGTTCATTTCTTCTTCAAATTGCCTGGTCACATACTTTACTTATTTCTCTATTTGACTATTTTTGGGTAGATATACAGGACTCCCCTTTTAATGTGAATAATTAAGCTACTTTTGTTACATTTATCTTAAATAATTGTTTTTAGTCCATTGCTTGTTTTCAAATTCATTATGGATGATATGACATGCAGAGTTTTTAATCTTCTTAATCAAGTCTATCAGACTTTCTTTTTTTCCCGAGTTTCTGATACCTTAGAAAGACTCCTGATCCTAAAATTATGCATATAAATATATTGTGCAAGCCTTCACAAGTATAATATGGACATAAAATTATTATCTTTCCTGGACTTCAAGCTGTATTACAAAGCTGTAATAATCAAGACAGTATGGTATTTGCACAAGAACAGACACTCAGATGAATGGAACAGAATAGAGACCCCAGAAATGGACCCACAAACATATGGCCAACTAATCTTTGACAAAGTGGGAAAGAATATCCAATGGAATAAAGACAGTCTCTTCAGCAAGTGGTGCTGGGAAAACTGGACAGCGACATACAGAAGAATGAACCTCGACCACTTTCTTACACCATACACAAAAATAAACTCAAAATGGAAGAAAGACCTAAATGTAATACATGAAACCATCAAAATTCTCAAGGAGAAAGCAGGCAAAAATCTCTTTGACCTTGGCCGTAGCAACTTCTTACTCGACACGTCTCCAGAGGCAAGGGAAACAAAAGCAAAAATGAACTATTAGGATCTCATCAAAATAAAAAGCTTCTGCACAGCAAAGGGAACAATCAGCAAAACTAAAAGCCAACCTATGGAATGGGAGAAGATATTTGCAAATGACATATCGGATAAAAGGTTAGTATCCAAAATCTATAAAAAACTTATTAGACTCAACACCCAAAAAACAAATAATCCAGTGAAGAAATGGGAAAAAGACATGAATAGACAGTTCTCCAAAGAAGACATCCAGATGGCCAACAGACACATGAAAAAATGCTCCACATCACTCATCACCAGGAAAATACAAATCAAAACCACAATGAGATAACACCTCACACCTGTCAGAATGGCTAACATTAACAACTCAGGCAACAAGAGATGTTGGTGAGGATGCGGAGAAAGAGGATCTCTTTTGCAGAGTGCAAACTGATGTAGCCACTCTGGAAAACAGTATGGAGGTTTCTCAAAAAATTAAAAATAGAACTACCCTATGCCCCAGCAATTGCACTATGAGGTATTTATCCAAGGGATACAGGTATGCTGTTTCAAAGGGGCCCATGCACCCCAATGTTTATAGCAGCACTATTAACAATAGCCAAAGTATGGAAAGAACCCAAATGTCCATCGATGGATGAATGGATAAAGATGTAGTATATATGTGGAGTATTACTTGGCAATCAAAAAGAATGAAATCTTGCCATTTGCAACTACGTGGATGGAACTAGAGGGTATCATGCTAAGCAAAATTAGTCAGAGAAAGACGAATATCATATGACTTCACTCATATGAGGACTTTAAGATACAAACAGATGAACATAAGGTAAGGGAAGCAAAAATAATATAAAAACAGGGAGGGGGACAAAACAAAAGACTCTTAAATATGGAGAACAAACTGAGGGTTACTGGAGGGGTTGTGGGAGGGGGGGATGGGCTAAATGGGTAAGGGGCACTAAGGAATCTACTCCTGAAATCATTGTTGCACTATATGCTAACTAGAATGTAAATTTAAAAAAATAAATTAAAAAATATTATCTTTTACTTTCAGTAATTTAATATATATTTATTTTATGTAATGTGTATTGAGGTAGTTACAACATCTTATCCCCCAATGGCTTATCAGTTGACTCAATGAAATTTATGTTATGTATCCTATGACTATGATTTTTTTTATTAAACCACTTGTCTCTTTTAAAAGTTCACATTTTTAATTACTATTTTTAATATTATTAATTTAAATAAATGAAACTTCTTGTCTCCAATTTGATCAAAAATATCTTAGTCATGATAAAAAATTTAACATAGATATTTGGTCAACTTTTTTTAATGAGTTTGTCATCTCTTTGAAAATATTTTCTTCTTAAATTATCTCTTTACATTTTTAGGTATATTTATGTATATATTTATGAATGTATTTATACTCTGTCTCATACAGAAAGAAATTTAAGGCAGCTTCAAAGATCACAAAATACAAAGATATAACTACAAATGAAATGAATTTATGGGAAAAGAAAGAAAAATATTTGAGACGTAAAAATTGCTTCATAAGTGAGATGAAAAGTGGAACACAATAACCTATCTACATGCTTAGCTGAGACCTGTTCTGAAGGAGTAACGAATACCAGAATTACCCTACATCTTAAATTAAACTGGAAACTTAGATAAATTTATGAAACAATGGTATTGTGTTGTTAGTTAATAGGCATTGCAAAGAATGATTCATGAGAAAAGGAGAATAAATAAGTTAAGCTTTGTGAGAATCTTACTTTAGTGCCTGGAGAGTTTCCAAGCTCTAGTATAAGATGGGAGAGCCAAACAAAGCACAACACTCTCACTGTGTAGAGAATATACAGTTTGGCATTTAGAGAGGCCATGGAAGCTAGAATTTGCAGAGCAAAACATCAGAGTGAAAAAAGCTGCAAAAAGAGAGAGATCTGTGAAGGGGTCACCTCAAGTCTTTGACAGAATCCTTATCTGAACATGTGAGGAAAGTACCCAAGGGAGGGGTTGATGAAAGAATACTTTAATAAAAGTGAACAGAACAGTCCCTGAAGCTCACACACTGCTGGAAGTAAATTTTGTTTCTCCTAGTCAAAGTTTAATGTCCTTTTAATACTGGCATCATGTAGAATCCTCAAAAACTGATTGCCTCAGTTATGGGGACAACTAATTAGACTGTGACTTAGACTAAAGACTTCCCTGAACACATGCTACCAAGCTTAAAACAAGTCATGGAGGATCAAAATGATCTAAATTAACATAACAGTATCTGGGATACTGTTGTGTAACTAAAATGCATGTATGCATATAAAATGTATGTATGTAAAATGTAAGGGAATATAGCCCTTAATAGCATAAAATTCTAAGTGTTTAGTACTGAGTAAAAAGGAGGATATTTGACCTGTAACTAGTAAAAATAATCAACAAAAATAGACCTGTGGTACAGATGATAGAGATATAATGATATAGATTATAGAATTAGGAGATTAAAACATTAAAAACATTATTATAAATAGACTTCATACTTTGAAGAAAGTAAAACATAGACATGATGAGAGAAATGGAAGGTATAAAAAAACACAAATCATATTTCTAAGGATGAAAAATATACACCAAATGAAATGCATTTTCTATAAAATTAATAGAGGGTTAGATGTTTTGTAAGAAAATATTGGTGAATGAGAAAACATAGCAATATAAAGTATTCCAAAGAAAGCACACAGAGAAATAAAAACCATAAGAAAGTGAACTAAGAATCAGTAACCATTTAATAAAGTACAAAAAGAGGGCAGGAGGTAAGAACTATTGGCCAGAACTTTTCTAATTTTGTGAAATCTATAAACTCACAACATTAAGAATTTCAACGAATTTCAAACAGAAATAATTATAAAAAAGATCAAACCAAGGCATAATCAAATCAAATTTCTAAAAACTGATAAGGAGTGAGCCTTAGAAGTGGCTCAAGGGGTGGGATGGGAGAGAAAAGACAAATGATATCTATTAAAAATGATATGTATGACAGCTGACTGTGTCATACAAATAGTGTTTTATTCAATAAAATGGAACAAAATCTTTAGATTATTGAAAAAAAAAAACAAAGCCACCAATTTAGTGCTACACCTAAAAAATTACCATTCAAAATGTAGATAAAATAAAGCTTTTTATAGACAATCAAAGCATATCTGCCCTATCCTTTTATAGACAATCAAAGAAGTGTTAAGGAAAGTTATTAAAATAAGCAGAAGGAAACTTGGATCCGCACCAAGGAATGCAGAGCACCTCAAGTTAAGAACTATGTGAATAAATACATGTTTTAAAATTCTCTTTCTTCTTTATATCATATCATTTATAAATATCATTGATAATTTAAAATTGAATAATAATGTTTTTTGGAGCTTATAGCATAAATAGAAGAAAAATATATGCGATCAATGTGGGAAATATAATTTATATTTTAAACTTCTTATAATAAACATGAAGTAGGATTCTTAAAGATAAAGCATTGCATGTTTTTCCATAAGATGGGGAATAGAGTTAAAATTCCCATTTTTCCATGCCTGTTCAACGTTATTCTAGAAGTCCTAGTCAGTTTAATAAGGCAAGAAAAAGAAATAAAATTGGAGGTTGTAAAAGGAATAAAGCTATCTATGTGTACATGATCCACTTGGGCATGTAGAAAGCCCTAAAAAGTATATACTTAAGGTATTAGAAATAATAAATGAGTTTAGCAGTGTTGCAAGTTGAAAGTCAATATATGAAAAAAATCTAATATACTAGTAATAATTAATTCCAACTGAGAAATGAAAATATATAATTTATAATAGTCAACAACATAACATTTTAAGTTGAATTTAACAAAACATGCAGGAATTGTACAATAAAAACTAAAAGCATTACTAGAGAAAAAAAGAAAATTTAATTAAATGAAATATATGTAATGTTTATAAATTGGAAAATGCAGATAGTGAAACTGTAAATTCTCCCAATTTTGCTCTATATGTTTACACACCGTAAACAAAATTCCAGAAAGATTTTTTTTTATAGAAATTGGCAAACTGATTCTAAAGTTTATATTAAAATACAAAGGACCTAAAATGGCAAAAACAATTTTAAAATAAAAGGACAAGGTTAAGAGAATTTATATTATCTGATTTTAAGACTTATTATAAAGTACAGTAAGCAAGGTACTGGGGTTTTGGCTTAAAGACAAGCTAGGTCAGCTCAACAGAAGAGAATAGATTTGTGCATATACAAATGAATTTTTACTAATATTTCCAAGGGGAATTTAGTAGAGGAATTTAATGGGATTTATGAGAGAAAGAATAGTTTTAAAAATGTTTCTACCATAGACAAATTTTAACTGTAAATAGATCATAGTCCAACATAAAGGATAAACTATAAAACATTATGGAAAACATCGGGGAACATAGGAGACAAATCTTCATTTCCTTAGGATAGGCAAATGTCTTATAGATCAAAAAAGAATAAATTGACTAGTCTCCATAAAAATTAGGTAATTCTGTTCAACAAGAAACACTGTTCAAAAAATAAGAGGCCAAGCCACCAATGGAAGAAAATATTTGCGCTAAATATATCTAATTAATGACAACATACAGAATATGGAAGTATCATTTAAAACCCAGTTATCATCAACTCAGTAAAAATGAACAAAATGTTTTAACAGACACTTTGCAACATGAGATATGAGAAGGGTCAAAAAGCACATGAAATTTCCAATGTCAATCATCAGGGAAGGTACCATTTAACACCAGAATGAAAAACTTCTATACACATTTTAGAATGTCTAAAATAAATTGGCAAAACCCAAATCCTGGCAAGATTTCAGAGCAACTGAAACTCTTCTTACATTGCTGTTGGGATTGTAAAATTATACAAGCATTTTGGAAAACAGTTTGGCAATTTTTTCATGAAGTTAAACATATACTTACCATGAGACCCAGCCACTCCACTGCTAGTTGAAATGAAACATTTTTTTTCCATAGAAACATTTGAACATGAATGTTTACTACAGCTTTATTCCTAAGAAGTCCAAACTGGAAACAACATAAATATAACAGTTGTATGGATAAAAAAAAATAATGGTATGTTCATAAATGGAATAGTGTTCAGCAGTAGAAAGAACGAAGTATTGATGAGATGCATTGACATGGGTGCATCTTAGCAACATTATCCTGAGCAAAAAGAAGCCTGGCACAAATGAGCGCACACTGCATGATTCCATTTATTTTAACATCTAGCAGAGAACAATAGAATCATCGTGACAAATGAAAGTTTGGTAGTTATCGTAGTGAGGGTAGAATGGACCAGAAAGGGTTATAAAGAAACATTTTGGGATGATGGTAATCTTCTGCATTTTCATTGTAGTAGTGGTTACACAAATCTACCAACTTCACAAAACTCAGGAGTACATTGTGTGGCAGTTTGCCCATGTTCATAGGATCCATAAAACAAACTGAGAAAGAACTTTCCTCATATAGCACAGAGATGCAGTGAACTGATCAAAGTGCAAAATAGCCATCTTGAAACATCAGTATTCATAAAATAGAACAAAAAAGTCAAAGTTTAAAAGCTTAATCAAGAAAAATAAAGATATTTGAAAAGTTTGCAGAAAAAAGATAATTCTTAACATATGGAAATGCTTATATCAGTAATTCTCTGCTATGCTGAGCAAAAAGTTAATCAGTAATACTTGATTATATTATTAACATTGTGAGAGCAAAGAACACTTTAGATATTAAGCATTTATTCTGAAACAAAATATTTTTATTAGAAAACACTGTGGACAAAATGATGGAATACATCCAATGTTTAAATAGCTTGAAATTTGGCAGATGCTGGGTTTTTCTTTTTGTTACTATTCCATGGCATTCTCATATAAATCAGAATATCTTTAGAGAAAATAATATACCAATTTCTCTGTTTATGTTAGCAGGTTAATTCCATACTCATCGCCATAATACTTCTTTCTGAAAATCACTAGCTCTGTCATTCTTCTGTGGTTTAGAAATAGAATCCCAAAGTTAAAAAATGCCATGAATAGCTCATTGCTGAAATTCTATTTAAGTAAAAAAAAAATGAGAAGCCATAGAAAAATAACTGGCTAAGAGAAGGAAAGAACATACTAAAAGCTGACTTACTTTAGAAGAAATGAAGAATTAACCAGAAAAAAAACAAAACAAAACATACTCTTCCAGCTGCCCCTAGAATTTTTAATTTTTTATGTGCAAAATTCCTGTTTATGTTTATATTTTACATAGCATGAAACACTGGCAGTTTTTCATGTTACAAAAGAGTGCATTTTCACACTTTTAGCTTTTTGCATCACATTTTAATTAATATATTGTATAATTAATATAATAATTTCAAAATCTTTATTCCATTATTAGAAAAGTATTTTTTACTTTATTTATTTGTTATTTATTTATTTATTTATTTAATTTCTTTCACTCCCTATTCAACAATTATTTATGTTGTATTTACCAGTCCTGTTCTAGACAATGAGTATAGTAATGAGGACAAAAATCTTTAATTTCACTGATTAGTGTTGCATAAATTTTTTATTTACGTAGGGAATTAGGCCTTTTGTATCTGATGTCCTGAGTTGTAGTTTTACTTAATAAGTTTCTTACTTGAGCAAGATATTTCTCAGGACCGAGCCTCAGTGTTCTCATCTATAAAATGGGTATAATAACACAAGCTTCATGTGTTTTCTGGGAGGATTTGTGGAGCTAATAATCAGAGAGTACTTAGTATGCAGGAAAGAGTAAAAAATTGTTAAAAGAATTATTGGACCTAAAGGAATTTCCACTCTCTGCCACCACTGTACTTACTATGCCCATTGGTCACTAGGCTACGCTACAACTTTTCTTCCACTGGACCTTCAATGGGGTCTCCCTGGTCTATCATCTTAACCCATCCTTACTTGGTGCCTTGGGATCCCAATGAATCCGTATTTTAGAAAATGCGGGCAGTCTCTGCTACAAGGTGTTACTTTACCCTATATTTATATAAGTAAGGGTCTTTTTAGACTTCCTAATAGAGTAAAGTTGATAGACTACAAGGTAAAGGTTTTCTGAACAAACCTATAAAAGAAATATTGAGCCACTTTTTAAAGGAAAAAAAATACACGTGTATGTGTATGTGTGTTCATGTCCTAGTAGATACATTATCGCATAGCAAATGGTTTGCTATGATTTTAATGTTTTCCCCTTTCCTGGTTCTATATAATTACTTATACAGTGTCTATTCCATTTAATACATTGTTTTCTATGATTTGTGGGAATTATTATAAACTATAGTGAAGAATTTACCTGAATTTCTCTCTCTTTCCTTCCCACATGCCCATCTCTGATGTATATGTCACCCTCTCAGTAATGGTATTGTTTCTAATTATTTACCATCAATTGCCCATTTGAACATCTTCTTCAGATACTGTTTAGTATCAAAACACAGCACTGAAGCTTTATGTTTCATTTTTTCCTTTATTTTTATTCTTAGAGCAGGGGCTTAAGTGCCATTTAGCTTCCATTCTGTACAATAAGAATGCTAAAAGGCATTTTAGAACAAAAACAACTATTTCATTTTCCTTACATTTATTATTATAGGCTTCCTTAAACTCAGCAGTTTTAAAGCTTTATTTTTAGAGGCAAGTCACTCTGGATGGCAAGGGACTATTATTTGGCACTGAAACAATGAACTGTGTCCCATTCTTCTTTGAGACCTTTCTTTCTTTTTTTTTTTTTTTTAAATCAGCAAACAGCCAATTGTGAAGAATCCATTTTTCTGTTTTTAGTTCCAAAGTCCCATCAATCATAGCAGACCTGAGGGGAGAAGGCATCATGTGTACACTCCATTTCCAAGCCCAAAGCCGTGTTGCTGCTCTCTCTAGCAGTACCATCTGCTCTGAGCCAAGTTTAAAGCCGAGGGACTCCAGAAAACCAACACGTCAAAAACTTCCCACTACGCAGGGAAATTATTCTAAAGGATCTGTGTGAAATGTGAACCACACACTTCAAAAGAAGGCAACAATATCTGGAATAACACCGCAGAATTCAGAGTGCCCATCACAGAGCTCACAAAGCAGCAGCCACATCAGGAGGTGGCACACTCCAAAGAAAACTGCAAAAAGTAAAATGATACAAAAAAGAAAAAAAAGCTGATCAAAATACTATCATTAAATAAATACAAGCATACTTTAGTGATACTGAGGGGGGAATAAAGTTTATTTCTAACGTTTTGAAAATACTTGAAGATTTTTTTGCAAAAAAAGTTTTATCTCTTTTTTTTGTATATATAAATGTTATTCTAATGCTTATTTATTTTTGAGAGAGAAGAGTGTGAGCAGGGAAGGGGCAGAGAGAGAGGGAGACACAGAATCTCAAGCAGGCTCCAGTCTTTAAGCTGTCAGCACAGAGCCCATCACGGGACTTGAACTCACGAACTGTGAGATCACGAACTGTGAGATCACGAACTGTTGAGATCACGAACTGAGCCAAAGACGGACACATAACCAACTGAGCCACCCAGGCGCCCCCTCTCTCTCTAGCTCTGTCTCTTTTTCTTTTTTTTACTTAGAGTGATATTTTAAAATAATCTTAGTGATGCTCTATATTTAACATATTTTAAACCATGAGGCTATATTAATTTTTAAAAAATTAACAGGACATTCAAAGATGAAAACTAATGTTTAACAAGTCCTAAAACTATGAGATGATCATGTTGTAGTTGAATTTTTAAATGAAACAATAAAAATCTTATTTTTATGCAGTTATTTAGAGATAAAAAATATTTTTATTTTAATGATTTAAGTGGTTGGGTTTAAGTTCATTATGTTTAAATATATTTTCCTATAGAAAAGATGAAATAATATAATTTATATTCCTAATCAGAGCTTAATACATACCAAATTATATACACAAATATATGTATCATATTTAATTGTGACATATATTTTTCTCCTGGAAGTTTAACATGGTAATGCAACAGCCAGGAAAAAAAGCACACTTTTTAATTTTCTCACAATTATTTAATTTTGTCTTCATTTGTAAAGTATTATGTTGTGCAGAAAGCCTGTAGTACAGTTTTTTGGGGAAAAAAAAGATAATAGAGTTTTTGGTAGAGGAGAGAACAAGAAGAAATCTAGAAGAAAATGGCAATGTGGAAATTCTGAGCTTGAAATACCCCTAGGAAAGGAAAATTTAAAAGCAGGAAAGACTCCTAGATGTCAAGGATGTAGGGATGTTTTATTACATGCAAAAATTTGACCGGGGTTGTAGGTTTTTGATATGTTTTTTTGGCTTCTGTTTTCTGTTATAAATGTTAACCATTGCTTCAGTTATCATTTTGCTATAGAACAATTTGCTCCAAAATTTAGTGGATTAGGACAACATTTATGATTATCTTTCACAGCTCTATATATTCATTGGGATTGGCACAGTGATTTTCATTCAGTGTCCTTCATGCAGATGTAGTTCAGATGGCTAAAATATTCTTTTGATTGTGTCACTACTCTAAAACAAATATGGGTGCTATATTTCCTATGGAACAAAGTTTAGAAAATACAAGATTTTTTTAATTTGTCTTTACCTTCTGCTCTAAACTGCTTAGCAAAAAAATGGTCTTTTCATTCATTAGCACCTACACACTTGCAACGTTTTAATATCTGTTCTCAAAGTTATTCACAGAAATGTACATGTTTCTGAAACCAGTGATCAGTTCAAATCAAACTTTCTGCAAGTTAGTCATTCCTTTATTCTCGAAATACTTTAATGTCTTAGTTGGTTTCTCTCTTAATAGTTTGGGGAATTTCTTATTAACTTTTTTTTATTGCTCCCCGCTACTCCAAGATCCCTTTCTTTTTAATTTTTGTTTTTAATATTTATTAATTCTTGAGAGAGAGAGACAGAGACAGAATACAAGTGGGGGAGGGGCAGAGAGAGAGGGAGACACAGAATCCGAAACAGGCTCCAGGCTCTGAGCTGTCAGCACAGAGCCTGATGTGGGGCACGAACCCATGAGTCGTGAGATCATGACCTGAGTCGAAGTCAGACGCGTCACCGACTGAGCCACGCAGGTGCCCCTCCAAAATCCCTTTCTTAAATTTCAGATAACATCTAGGTACTAACCAGTCTCCATTGTATATTTTCAGACAAGAACTCTCATTTAGCTCCAGACTTCATTGTCTACAGAAAATCATAGCCATTGCATGGCCAGAGTGAAATGAATGATCATCACATGCCCTCACCAAATCAGCTTTCCTCTGAAATTTTTTCTTATGAATAATCTCTGATTTTTCTCACTTTTATACATCTCACTTTTAATTCATTAGCAATTTTTGCTAACACTATCTTTAAAATTACATGAGTCTAACCACCTCGCACTATTTTAATTATCAAAACTTCAGTCCAAATTTCTTCATCCCTCTTCCAGCCTCATGCAATAATCTCATGGGTGTCCTTACCTCCACTTATGCTTATCTACAAGTTCATCTCCAACACAGAAACAAAGTGACCCCTTTAAAACATAAATCCACTCACATCAGTCCCCTGCTTAAATTACACCAGAGGCTACTAATTACACATGTAATAAAAATCACTGTTCTTAATGTAATTTATAAAACTTTACACAATCTGGTCCCTCTCTACATCTTGATGTAATCTACGGTCTACAATGTTCTGTATATTCTAATCAGACTGGCCTTTTTACTACATTTCAAACATGCAAAGTATGTTCCTTTCTCACTGTCTTTGTATTAGAAAAGCTATTCTCCTATATATTCTTTTAAAATAATTATTTTTGAGTACAGTGTGATATAGAGATTAAGGTTTAATTTCTTTTTCATGGGACACCTGGGTGGCTCAGTTGGGTAAGCATTCAACTTTGGCACAGGTCATGATCTCACCATTTGTGAGTTCAAGCCTCACACTGGGCTCTCTGCTGTCAGCACAGAGCCACTTTGAATCCTCTGTCTCCCTCTCTCTGTTCCTTCCAATCTCTCTCTCACTCTTTTCTCTCTCTCTCAAAAATAAACATTTTAAAAATAAATATTGTTTCATAATGATATCAAGTTGTTCCACAAGTATTTATTGAAAACACTACACTTTCCTACTGAATATCTTAATGTCATTGTACAAAATCCACCATACATGTGTGGATATATTTCTGAACTCTATTCTTTTTCATTATTTATACACCATCTCTACACTGTCTTGATTTCTGTGGTTTTATACTAAGTTCTTGCAATTAGGTAGTATAAGTCTTCTAATTTTGCTCTTTTTTTTTTTTTGAAAGAGAGAGAGAGAGGGAGAGGAAGAGCACAGGGGGAAGGGGCAAAAGCAGGGGGTGGGGGAGACAGAGGGAGAGAATCTTAAGCAGGCTTCATGCTCAGTGAGGAGACTGACACAGGGTTCAATCCTACAACCCTGGGATCATGACTGAGCCGAAATCAAGAGTCGGTCACTTAACTGACTGAGACACCCAGACACCCCTTTACTCTTCTTTTTTAAGATTATTTTGCTCCTATAGCTCACTTAATTCTTAAGCAATATATCTTTTTTTGTCCTCTGGGAGCATTTAATGTCACTTTGGTGTTTGTAATTATGGGACTATGTGCCTAGTTATTAAATCGCTATTAATATTTTGTTCTACTTGGAACTCAGCTTTGATAATCCCTATGCATATTCAGATACCCATTCTATCAGTCACATTTTTAAGGGTCTAGTGTTCTGTGAAACGACAAGATACCCCAGATATCCCATGCAAAGTAAGGAATAAATTATTTTGTCTTATAAATGCCATCACGTGAACAAGAGGTAGGCCTATCCGTGATCTGGGACAATATATGACACTTTTCCAAGTCTCTTATTGGGTAATTTGGATAGCTGTCCTGTTTGCACAGCGTCAAGAGCAAGAAAGAGCTCTGCAGCAGTTCCAGGTCTTACTGGAAGCAGTACCAACTCTTGGGCCAAAAGCCTGGGACTATCTTACGGAAGAATCTCTGTGGAAAAACATACCATATGGAGTATATCGCAGGACCTGGTGGGAGAATCTCACTGTGGGCATCTAGGTTTCCGGAGCAAAGAAATGTCTCTAAAGCAGAAAATCATATATCATTTAAAAATAGTCTCTAACATGCTAATAAACCCTGGTAAAGTTTGAGGCTTTTGCCATGGACCATAAACGACTCTGAATCTAGATTCCAATAAGTTACAAGTGTAGGAAGATGAAGGAACAATTTATCATACGATGGAAGTGACAACTGTAGGATTAGGCACGAGCAGGGGCACATACAAACTTTAAGAGCGGGTAGGCCAATACGTCTCCCTTAACTTACATCTAAGACCACCTGAAGGAGTTTCTTATATCCAACTGACTGAAAGCAAAAAGGCAAACTTGCATAATGAATGAGTCATGTCGGTGGTTATAAACTGCAAATGGACTGCTACTAGTCTGCAGTTCCAACCATTGGTCATCCACTTGGGTGCAAGATAAAACTTGGTTAAACTTACATACAGACTCATGGGCAGTGGCACATGGCTTGACTATTTAGTCGGAGGCTTGGAAAGAGAAAATATAAAAGATCATGGGCTGAAGAATGGGAGAAAATATTTGCAAATAATATATCTGATAAAGGATTAATATCCAGAATACATCAAGAACTCTTAATACTCAACAGCAACAACAAAACAAGCAACCTTATTTTTTTTAAATGGGCAAAGGACTTGAATAGGCATTTCTCCAAAGACCATATACAAATGGTCAGCAAGAATATGAAAATATGCTCAATATTGTCATAGAGAAATGTAAATCAAAACCTCAATAAGGTATCACCTCATATCCATTGGCATGGCTACTGTATAACTTTGCTAGAGTGTCTTTCAAAATGTCACAGTCTTGGTGGCTTACACAACAATAATTTATTTTCTCAGAGTTCTGGAGGCTATAAGTGCATGATCAAGGAATTGAGAGGTTTGGTTTCTCCTGAGGCTTCTCTCTTTGGTTTACAGTTACCTGCCTTCTCACTGCCCTCTCACAGGACTTTCCTTGGCCACCAGGAAGCCAGAAACTGCAGTACTGTGGTTTTAGTTTATCTTTGTGCTCTACAATATTATGTCTGTTTTTAAGAGCAGTTTTTATTTTGTTTTGTTTTCCTATTTGATATATCATTGTAATGCACATGGGGCAGAACCTATAGCAATACTGGGAAATCTTCAACATCTTTCTGTCACAATTGTTTTCTGGTTCTGTATTTTTCATGCATTATAAACTTTTAGTATGGTCAACATCTTACCTCCTTTATAATTTTTAACACAATGATTTCATACAATAGGCTAAATTAAATATCTGTTAAAATGATGAGTTTAAGAAAAGTCCCATACAGAGAATGAAAAGAGCAGAAGGATGTAACTTGTAGGATCCCAAAAAGGTGAGGTCAACCTGTAAAGTCCACTTTTTCATTAATATCTTATATCTTAAAGCGCTGAAATTCCACATTACATTGTTGTAGCATAGTAATGAAACTGTGGCACCCAATAATACAGAACAGGAGTTTGACAGGTTTTCTAAACAGGCCTTAATAAAAAGAAAAGTATGACAAGGGACACATAGAGTGTTTAAAAGAGAGGGTGCCAAATATATCTAAGCATGGAATATTACTTAAAAAAAATTCCTAGTAGGTTTCCTCTTTATATGTATTTGTCTATTGGCCTTAGGGGAGAGGGCCTCCCTTGGGTATCAGGAGCCAGTGCAAAAGTGTTGGGTGCCTAGGGGAACACATAGCAAATAGGACTTAGAACTACCAACACTGCCAATTTCTCAATTTTTCTGAAAGCTACCTTGCAATGCTTATTTATTGGCTTATTTCCTTTTAAAAATCACAATTACTATTTCTTCCTTAAAAATTATATATGTATTTATCTTCCTTAAAGATTAGGGGAGAGGTGTAGATTCAATAAGGGGAGAAGAAAAATAATATAACAAAATAACAGAGAACAAGAAAGAAGATAGTATCTAAGCATTACTTCTAATTTTTATAGCACCTAAAGCAGTTTGGGCAGGAAATCTCAGCATATGACCCATATCATTTTAATTCTGCTTCCATGGCTAATGAATTATATTACAGTATCAGAATGGGAGCTTATTAAAACCATGGTTCTTCAGTAGACCAAGTCCTCTCTCTTCCTGCTTTTTTTTCTTAGAAATTTGGCTCCGTTATTTGTTATGTATTATGACTAAACTAAAAATTGTTCACTTAAATATCATTGCGTATCTAAAATGAAGGTTTTATTTTACTGCAACTGTATTTTCATGCTTAATTTTTTTATTGCCACCAATTTCCAACAGTTCAATAATCCCTCTGTGGTTTTTACATTGAGATAAAAGAACTAAAAAGACAAGCTTTGCAACCCACTGCTTACCAGGGTAAGCTCTTCATAGTTCTCCAGCTTAGATCTCCTACACTCACAAGACCTAAAAATTATTTTGAGCTTTAAAAAAAGCCATGACACTAAGATGAAAAGAGAATCAATATGGAACAGTATGTGAAAATACAATACTGGATTAAAATGTAGAATATTTCTCTAAGGTAACAAATCAGATATATTCATTTTTATAAACCAAATCCAACTTATTAAAAGTCAAGTTTTAAAGATTTACAGCATTTAATGTGTCAGCCACCTGTCCAAACTGATATTAATTCAATTAATACAGTAAAACTTGTTTCATAATGCTTTTTCAAGAGGGAAATTAAAGAAAACATATTGAAAATTTTGTTACACCTTAAATTTGCTAGTATAAACTTAAAGGTATAGTTGTGACAGGATATTTTGAGGGAAAGCTCACATAATCTTAAATGTGTTGCATGTCAGTTTTGGCCTAGGTACTAAGTAATAGCATTCCTCAGAAAAATCTGGCACCCATGCCAGTGGCCTTCAGGCAGAAACCACCAAAAGAGGTGAGAAAGGCATCAGATCACTTAGCTCTACTGCTACTAGCTAGCTTTAGGAATGTGGATAAATTATTGAACTCTCTGTGCCTCAGTTTCCACACCTGTAAAATCAGGATGATGATAATAATAGTACTCAGCTCATAGAGGACTCATTAAACAAGTAGATAAGTTAATATGTATAAAATATTTATAACAGTGCCTGAAATATTTTGCACACCCAATACATGTTAGCCATTATAATCATTGTTTGTATAAATTATTAAAAATCAAAGTGTGAAAAAAAAAGAGGAATGTTTGTAGTAACTGCTTTGGAAGCCTTTACACTGTTCCACTGATGCCATCATTGCTCACAACCTATTTGCAAGCTTTTCTTTGAAACTGCTTTTAAAGCCTATGGAACAAAAATATTCAGCTCATGTTGAATACTTGGCATATACTGTATGCAAAATATTATTCTTTGTTCTGGGGGTGAAAAATAAGTAAGACACAATTCCTGCCCTCAAAGGGTATACACTTCGGTGGTAGAGATAGAATACACAAATAAGCACCTCAGCACAGCATCTTCTCAGTATTTTAGTACAGACATTTTGACAATGAGCCATAGTTGAGGATTTACACGCAATCTTGATTCTCATGGAGCTGAAACGTATACAGAGAAGGGATTGCCCATAACCAGCATCAGGACTAAAGGAATGTAAACAGCAACAAATATACATTTAAAAAAATGGTAGGGTTGGTGGAAACAGTCAAAGCTTCCTAAGAATGAGTAATGTTTTCATTAGGTTTTGAGGGCTCAGTAAGTGTTTATTTGGTAGGGCATCACAAAAGTATTTTGTGTGCCCAGAATATTGTAAAGAGCTTGGTACTGGTGTAGTGTTTAAAAACTGTAAAAGTTTTCTACGCCATCTCAAGAAGCAGAGCCCCCCTGAAGGGAGATTATCCAGAGATGAGAGCATACTAACTGAGACTGGAATCAAGGCTGCAGCAATTGAGAAGGAGAAGACAGATTCTGAGAAATTTAGGCATTACTATTTGCAGGTTTTGGGGATGGATTTAATGGGAGTGGTGTGAGAAAGAGTACCTAGGATGTTTTTAGATTTCAGTCTAAGGTGAAGTTTTGAAATGCCCAGAGTGCGACAACTCAGTATTTGATGGCAAGTTTTAGAAACTTCTAACATTGTTAGAGTCATCATTTTTGAGTAAAATGTTTTTTTATATTAAATTTCAGCAAAAATAGACTGTTGTTCTTTTATGGAATATTGAATGGTTATGTAGACATGATTAGAAGAGTTTTTAGAGGTGCCTGCGTGGCTTAGTCAGTTAAGAATTGGACTGCTGATTTCAGCTCAGGTCATGATGTCACGGTCATGAGATCCAGCCCGCACTGGGCTCCGTCGCACTGGGCATGGAGGCTGATTGAGACTCTCTCTAACCCGCTCACGCTCACATATGCTCTCTCTCTCTCAAAAAGAAAGAAAGAAAGAAAGATGAAAGAAAGAAAGAAAGAAGAACAAAAGAGAAAAAGGAAAGAAAGAAAAGGAAAAAGCAGAAAAAGAGAAAAAAAAAGAAAAAGAAAAAGAAAGAGAAGGAAGAGCTTCCACACATTTAAATAATGGAAATTTCAGTAAAGCCTATATGGAGTTAATTTTAAAGATAGAATTTATTTAATACATAAGTTCTTTATTATTTAATATTGTCTTACGATTGTATTATCAAATTTTATATTTGTTATTGCTCTATGACACTAGGACCTCATGAATGTTCTATAGGGCCTCCAATAAAAATTACTCTTTGGTTTGTGTAATTCAGAGTTGCAAAATGCTGATAGAAATTAAGGGGACAGAGGCACCTGGGCGCCTCAGTCGGTTAAGCGTCACACTCTTGATTCCAGCTTAGGTCATGATCTCACGGTTCATGGATTCAAGTCCTGCATTGGGCTCTGTGCTGAACAGTGCAGAGCCTGCTAGGGATTCTGTCTCCCTCTCTCTCTGCCCCTCACCTACTCACTCTCTATATCTCTTTCTCAAAATAAATAAATAAACTTTTAAAAAATAAGAAATTAAGGGGACAGTATTTGTTGTTTGTGTTGGGATATCTATTAGTGATTTAGGAATTTTGTCTGAGGAACTTGAGCATACTATAACCTAGGCAATCTCTCTGCCTAGCTCCTATATTTCAGAAATAATAATATGACATTTGTGAGACACCTGGTTTTTTAACATCATTAGCAGAACCATTTTAAACGTTCAGAAGTCCCTCTCTCTTTTTTTAAGCTTATTTCTTGTGATCCTTAAACTGAAGAAAATGTCTTTAGACTATTTTCGTGCTACAGTTTTACCAAAGCTTGTACCTGTTCAATCGCTTGAATCTGACATTACAGAAGACTTTGTGGGGGTGATGGAAATGCTTCTAACATTCAGTACAAGTCCAGAGACTTATAATATAGAGGTAGCAAAAGTTACCTTATTATGCATTTACTCTATGTATATGAAGATAAATTTCAAATAAGAATATAAGTTAAAGACTTAGACTACTCACATTTTTATTCCAGATTTACATGTACTGCTGTTTAAAAAAATGAATATCCATAGGTGCACCCAGTTACCTTGGGTATTTCTTTAAACTTCTTATGTATGTAAGGTATTTATATGCAGATCTTAGCAAAGCTACATATCAATGCCCACTTATATGCAATACAATTACGATCAACACACAGGTACATTCAGTATAATAAAAATTCTGTATGCACTTTGCATAAACAAGAAACTTTTTGATAATTTTAGGCAGTAGATTAATTGCTCTCAAATCACTTTTAACCCAAACCACATAGCACATCCCTAAATTGGACCATGAATGACTCAGTCTGTTTCATATCCTTTTTACTTAAATTCCAGTGATCTTTTTTTACCATATTTTATGGAGCAGCTGCGGGCCCTGAGCTTCTTTTTGTCTTGAAAAAAATAAAGGACTCATTTAGCTCCTGGTGGAGCGATGAGCTGCGATGTGTCTGTTAGTCTAATGCATCCGTCCTTTGTGTAGCCACTAACTCCAGACAGCATCGAGACTCCCTTCCCTGCTAAACTATGTGAGAAGACAGTAGGTCATTGCTGGAGTCTGCCATCCAACAAAAGAAAGAGAGGTGTGAAGAAAATGTTTGTGTACATTTGAGATGCAGTGACTATCGCTAAGTAATTAGCATAAGACAGAGGCTGGCCCATAACCACAGGAAGGATAAGAAATTTTACTGACAGCTAAATTGGACCTATGCTAATCTGGCAAAGATTGCGTAGAAAGGATGTTTGTGTTTAGTTACCAGTGCCATACTATGTACAGTTTTCTTTATCGTTAGGCGATATTCAAAATTCTTGGTGAAAGCAGTCAGTGTCCTGATCTGTGCGGTGTGAAACCATGGTCAGTTGTAACCATGACTACCCTGTCACAGAGAAGTCTGACAGACAATGGAATCCACTAATTATAGCATTATAACCCTCCCCTATCTCTAGTTTACCAAATTCTTCACAGGATTATTGCATTTAATTTGTCTCTTAGTGAATGACCTGGAAACCCCACAGCTCTCTTACAAAACCTTATCAGAGGAGCTATTTACCATTTACAGAAACCTCCCTGAGCTCTAGCTACAGGACAACCTTTAGACTTTCGTCTCACCCAGATGTCTTTTCAAGCAGTGCAAACTTTTTTCTAGTTGGAAGATTTACTTCGCCCATGAATCATGTGTAATTGTTTCCATGTTACAGAGTTTTTAGTACATTCTCAATGATGTGATTTATTAAATTTTATGTTTAAAATGACTTAGTTATGCTCAGAAGCAGTAAAAGACATGCACGGTGCATTCAGGAAACACTACCCTGCGTTACAGGTGGTAATTACCTTAACATACTCGAGTGATTTCTTCCATTTCAGAGTCATAATTCATAACCATTTTTATGACCTAATTTTAGGATACTTGGAGTAAAAAAAGATAAACTTTTATTAATCTTTATGCTTTTCAAATACCTATACCTACATATTTGTTAGTACTAGAAACAGTAGTGATAGATTTAACATTCTTAAATGATAGGAAGAAAGTTCACACTGTGATTTAACATCATGGTTTTCGCTTAGGTAGTTGGCAACTTCAATGTCTCTAAAAGTAAGACTAATATTATGTCTGAATTACGAAGTAGTCATGAAACAAAGTATGTTGAGGTGTTTTTAAGTACAAAATTGTATGTTTGTAAGGTTAGCAGCAGATAGCAGTTGAGGTATTTAAACCATAAAACATTATAGCTACAAAGAAAATAATCATAGCAACAAAACCAGATACCAGATACAAACTTAACTGAAGTCAGATAGAAAAATACATGTTCTAAATTGTATCTAAAAGCATGAAAATATAAAATAAAAATGCTCGATAGGTTACGTCAGAAATCATAAACCATAAATAAGTCATGATTTTTCATCTTTTGGTCTAAAGTTCCATAAGATTTGCTATAGAGGTAAGATAAATTTTATTTTAATTTGTTTTATATATAGTATTTAAATCCCTACACTCTATCTAATAGTTTGATGTTAATTGAGAATTATGCCTACATATTCTTAGGGAGAGGGCTATGCTAGATACAATACATTTAGAACAGTGGAGGGAATTAAACACCTGGAAGTAAACATCAAAAAAAAAAAAATAATAAGGGAGAAAGGTAACCTCAAAAAGAAGGTTCTAAGGATTAAATTGTATGCTCCCCAAATTCATATGTTGATGTCTTAAACCATAATCTGACTGTATTTTCAGATAAGGCTTTTAGGAGGTAATAAAGGTTAAATCAAGTCCCGGTGCTATAGTCCTAATGCAATAAGATTGATAGCCTTATAAGAAGAGGACTGGGGAGAGTTCTCTCTCCACTCACATGCACAGAGGAAAGGCCACATGAGAACACAGTGACAAGATGGACATCTGTAAGCCAGGAAGAGAGCTCTTACCATAACCTGACTCTCCACACATCCTGATCTCAGACTTCCAGCTTCCAGAACTGTGAGAAAATATTTTTCTGCTGTTTGAGCCACCCAATCTGTTGTATTTTGTTGTGGCAGTCCAAGCTGACCAATGCAGAAGAACGATAAATAAATCACTCATTTATGTCTGAATATTTTTTACACCATGAAAACTGTAAATATTATCCATTGCATACTTAATCAAATATGCTAATTTCATTATTGGGCATAGAGCAGAAATGTAAAGCTTCGTAACCAGAAATTTTCATAAGTATTTCAATACCAACTGTCTTGAGATGTAAGAAGTAAGATTTTTATCCACCATCTTCTCTATCTTGCTCAATCCTACTTTCACATAACTGAAAAATAAAATGTACATATACTGTACATTAAATATTCTCAGTTATATGATCCTTGTTATTGAGAAGGACAATTATTGGGACTGTGTTTTTGCAGATCACTGATAATTATTTTCCTTATTCCTCCATATACATATAACATATATATATATATGATCATAATGTATAATATGTACATATATAATCATAAGGTATAAAAAGAATAAGCACTTCTTAATTTCTTAACTGGATTATTTGTTTTTGGGTGTTGAGTTTGATAAATTCTTAATAGATTTTGGATACTAACGGTTTATCAGATATGTCATTTGCAAATATCTTCTCCCATTCTGTAGGCTGCCTTTTAGTTTTGTTGATTGTTTCCTTCTTTGTGCAGAAATTTTTATCTTAATAAAGTCCCAAATAATTTTGCTAAGAAACAGGCAGAAGACATGAACAGACACTTTTCCAAAGAAGACATCCAGATGGCTAATAGACACATGAAAAGATGCTCAAATGTCACTGATCATCAGGGAAATTCAAATCAAAACCATGATGAGATACCACCTCACATCTGTAAGAAAGGCTGAAGTTAATGACACAAGAAACAACAGGTGTTGGTGAGGATTCGGAGAAGGAGAAACCTTCTTGTACTGTTGGTAGGAATGCAAACTGATGTGGCCATTCTACAAAACAGTATGGAGGTTCCTCAAAAAGTTAAAAATAGAACTACCTTACAATCCAGCAATTGCACTACTAGGTATTTACCAAAAGGATACAAAAATACAGATTTGAAGAGACACATGCACCCCAGTGTTCACAACAGCATTATCAACAATAGTCAAAATATGGAGAGAACCCAAATGTCCATCGACTGATGAATGGATAAAGAAGAGGCCACACGCACACACACACACACACACACGCACACACACAAACACATGCTGGAATATTACTCAGCCATCAAAAAATGAAATTTTGCCATTTGCAATGGCATGGTTGGAATTAGAGTGTATTATGTTAAATGAAATAAGTCACTCAGAGAAAGCAAATACCATATGATTCACCCATATGTGGAATTAAGAAACAAAATAGATGAACATACGGGAGGGGAGAGGGAAGAAAAAAGAGAAGAGAGGGAAACAAACCATAAGAGACTCTTAAAGATAGAGAACAAACTGAGGGTTGATGGAGCTAAGTGATTGGGCATGGGCGAGATGGGTGATGGGTATTAAGGAAGGCACTTGTTCTGATGAACATTGGGTGTTGCATGTAAGTGATGAATCACTAAATTCTACTCCTGAAACCAATATTGCACTGTATGTTAACTAATTAGAGTTTAAACAAAAATATGAAAAGAAAAAAAGAAATAAGCAACAGTGTCTATAAGTGACAAAGTTAAGGTAAATAACAGTGCCATATGTAAGATAGTGTATTATTAGTTTTCCATAAAGGAAAGCTGGTGTATGTTTTTGAGGATATTTTCAATAATACCCTTAATTAAATTTATTATTGTGGATGATGTGCAGAATCTCCTTTAGGAACCAAGGAACTCATTCCCACAGCTGCCTGGAATGCTTGCTGCTGACAGAAATCACCTCATTGATTGCTGAGAATTACCTTTGGCTGAAGGGAATTGCCTCATCTGAAGTCTTTCCCTGACTGATGAATGGTACAAAGGCTGTTCCCCTGCTTTAATTGGGGACATCTCTGAGGGGTCATTTCAGCTCCAGATCCCCTCTGGGGTGAGCTGATGACTCTGATGGATGCATCAGCATCGGAATTTTCCATATACTGGGCAAATCTTCATTTCAAGCGTCGATTTTTCAATTTCTTATTGAAAAACTTATTTGATATAAAAAGGCACTTAGGGAGACATTTGATACATACCAAATAAGAATTTATGAAAAGTCACCTGGGAATGGTGATATTAATTAAGGGTAACTCACTATCGTATTTTACACATTTGTGGGTGATGCTACAATGCATTCCTAGATTGTCTTACAGGAATGTAAGGACTATTTTCCAAGCTCTGGGGAGCATTGTCATAAGATTATCTTTAGCTGTCATCCAACTTTGTGGATTTCCTCAGATGATAAAAACCACCTCACCCAAGGCCATGCCTCTTTCGGGGGCAGACTGCATCCAATGGTATATTAAAGTGAAATTAAAAGCAGCTCTGAAAGGCCATCCCAGCTCAAGAGTTACCAGTGGGTTTGACTAAGAGGTGAAAAATCTCCCTTAAACCAAGGATGATTCTCAGAAAAGTACTCTAAACTGTTGGCAGCCAGTACTCTAGGCACCTGTGGGAATTAATTCCTGCTTCTGAAGGGGTATCCAG
Organism: Panthera uncia; assembly: GCF_023721935.1. Lineage (NCBI taxonomy): Eukaryota > Metazoa > Chordata > Mammalia > Carnivora > Felidae > Panthera > Panthera uncia. The sequence continues at coordinate 53,906,270 of NW_026057580.1, forward strand.
GCAGGGCAGCACAAAATCCACTTTCCTCTGCCTAATCTTCCCTCTCTTTTCTTCCTTTTGTATTGGTCTGTAAGCATTCACTACTCAATTTAACAAGCTAAAATTTGCCTCGTCATCTTTCAAGGGAACCCAGCCAGTGATGATATATTATGTGTGTGTGTGTGTGTGTGTGTGTGTGTGTGTGTGCAAGCAAATTTTATTAGGTGATTTCTAATTCTGTGGCTTATTTAAATAGCTTAAGTTTCAGAAGTCATCTTTCTTTGCTCTTTGTCCATTTTACTAGGGTTACATTTTTGCGGAAACCTAGATTTTGCATACTTATATTATAATTACAATTCAATATATTATATTGAATATTATATATTGTATACTACTTCTTCCTTTTTTGTCCATCATGCACTTAGTTATGAGATAAACCCAATGCACTCCAGTATGAAGCCTGCTGGTAGAATGAATTATAATTCTGTGCCCTGTTTTGATATCTTATGAGGTAAGTTAACTGAATAGTCTCTTCTCCCATGATAGTTATGATCCCTTAGTATCAACAGTATGGATTTAGTGTATTTTCTTTTTATTGGGTCACTTAGTATATTGCTAATTTTTATGATGATAATGATAATGCAAACAAAGAACTCATCTTCAGTTAATAAAACTTTCAGCTCTTGCTAGCTTTGAAGTAGGAGGACAAGGTGATGATGTTAAGTAGTGTGCTTGGCATTTGTCATGTTTTCTTTAACTGCACTACCAAACTTCTGGTAGTTCCATATGGTAAATTAATTTTGCAACTTATTTTTCAGTTACTCAAGTAGCCAATTTGGGGAAATTCTGTATAGAATAAAAATAATGTAGCTCATATGTCAAGTTGTCAGGTACAGTTCAATGTTATATAGATATATAGGCTTATAATAGATATGGGCAAAATGCAAATTAGTTTTGAGACAGTTATCAGAGATATAAGATTGTAGCTGGATCTTCATACTTGGAGTAGTGATTCTGATAGACAGGGTCATGATGTGCACACCTGCAACATATAATATGTATGTTCTTATCTAGTGGAGTGCCCAGAAAGTCTCCCTTGAGATGGACAGGTTCCTCATTTGTACATCATTAGGAAAGTAGAGTGGCCCTTGATGGAAATAACAGTGTGTATAGCAAGTTGATAACTAGCTAGTTTGTTGGTGCATAATATAAGAAAAGTATAAAATTATAAAAACAGAGGTCAATAAACTACAACATGAAGACTTGGTGGAAAAGTATGGACACTCTTACACAATGGAACAAGGAAGAAGTGAAAGCCACCTACAATTGTTGAACTATGCTTCCAGATTCACAAGTGACTGAATGATAATCTCAGAAGAAAAAAAATACTTTTTTTTATTTTATGGGATTTAATAAATGGTAAGTATAATTTTTTTAAAATAATTTTATTGTGGAGTCAAAAATGTAGGAAAAAAAAGTAAAAAGGACACCAAAAAGAATAAAATACCTAGAAATAAATTTAACCAAGGAGGTGAAAGACTTGTATTCTGAAAACTATAAAACATGTATGAAAGAAATTAAAAATAACAAACAAATGGAAAGATATTCCATGCCCATGGATTAGAAGGATTAATATTGTTAAAATGTTCATACTACCCAAAGCAATCTACATATATAATACAATCCCTACCAAAATACCAACAGCATCTTCACAGATCTAGAACCAATAATACTAACATATGTGTGAAACTACAAAACACCCTGAATAGCCAAAGTAAACTTGAGAAAGAAGAACAAAGCCAGAGATATTACAATGCCAGATTTCAAGGTATATGACAAACTGGTAGTAATCAAGCAGTATGGTACTGCTTGACAAAAATAGACACATAAATCAATGCAACAGAATAGAGAGCCTAGAAATAAACCCATACTTATATGATCAAATTAATCAATGAAAAACGAGTCAAGAATATATAATGGGGAAGACAGTCTCTTCAATAAATATTGCTGGGAAAACTGATCAGTGACATGAAAAAGAATAAAACTGGACAATTTTCTTACACTATACACAAAAATTAACTCAAAATGGATTAAAGAGCTAAATGTGATAGTTGAAACTATAAAACTCCTAGAAGAAAACAAGGCAGTAATTTCTTTGATATGAGCCTTAGCAACATTTTTCTAGATATGTCTCTTCTTTCAAGAGAAACAGAAGCAAAAAATTAACTTTTGGGACTATATCAAAATAAAAAGCTCTTGCACAACTAAGCAAACCATAAACAATATAAAAATGTAACCTATGAATGGGGGAAGATACCTGCAAATTATACATCCAATAAAAAGTTAATATCCAAAATATATAAAGAGCTTATACAACTCAACACCACCCTTTGCAAATAATCCATTTAAAAATGGGCAAAGAACCTGAATAGACAGTTTCAAAGAAAGCCCACAGATGGCCAACAGACACATGAAAACATACTCAACATCATTCATCATTGGGAAATGCACATCTAAACCCCAATGAGATATCACCTTACACTTGTCTGAATGGCTAGCATCAAAAAGACAAGAAATAACAAGTATTGGTGAGGATGTGAAAAAAGGGATTGCTCGGGGTGCCTGGATGGTTCAGTCAGTTAGGAGTCAGACTTCAGCTCATGTCATGGTCTCATGGTTCATGAGTTTAAGCCCCACGTCGGGCTCTCTGCTGTCACTGCAGAGCCCACTCCAGATCTGTCCCCCTCTCTCTCTGCCTTTCCCCTACTCTCTCTCTCTCTCTCTCTTTCAAAAGTAAACATTAAAATATTTTTTTTAAAAGGTAACTCTCATGCACCATTGATGGGAATATAAGTTATTGCAGACACTGTGAAAAACAGTATGGAGGCTTCTAAAAAAATAAAAATAGAAATATCATATGATCCAGTAATTCTACTATTGGATGTTTATCAAAAAAAAAAAAAGAAAGAAAACACTTACTTGAAAAGATTTACACACCTCTATGCTTATTGCAGAATCCTCTATATTAGCCAAGTTGTGGAAGTAACTCAAGTGTCCATAAGTAGTAGAATGGATAAAGAAGATGATATACAGTTATACACACACACACACACACACACACACACACATTTAAGAGGGATGGTGGGGGATGGGCAACATGGGTGAAGGGGAGTAGGAGATACAGGCTTCCATTTATGGAATGAATAAACCACAGGGATAAAAGTTACAGCATAGGTAATATAGTCAGTGTTTTTACAAGCATTGTATGGTGACAGTTAACTACACTTGTGATGAGCAATGAATAATGTATAAAGTGTGGAATCACTATGTTGTACACCTGGCTTCTATATAACATTGTGTGTTAACTATACTGTAGCAGGATTATCACACAGAAAGTCATGACACTGAGACTTTTCTTTACAGGAAGCACTGCTCAGTTGGGTTCATACCTGAAGAACTGAGTCCTGAAAGCCATGTGGTATAGTTTTATATATATTATCTATTTCTTTGTCTCCCATAGATGATGACACACAAACATGAAGTTGATTAAGTGGTGTCATGTTACAAGGTCATGAGGGATGTTGTCACGTACACTTATAGCCAGGTTGCCTTGAGGGTTTTTTTGTTTTTGTTTTTGTTTTTCTCCTTAGGGAGGGGGCCCTACCACAATACCTCAATTAAAAAAAAAAAAGAATTGCTAAAAGGGCAGGATAAAAATGTAGTGATCTTTTTATAGGGAGACAAAAATTTAGGTAAATGTATAAAAGTGAAGGAATATTAAGTGGGCTCTATTAACAATGGAGGAATTAAATGGGGAAAATTTATTTTATGGAACAAGGGGATGCTATGATGTTAGAAATAGAACAAAGTAAGGTAAGATGCTTAAAATTAAGGATATCATATTTGGCAGTTAAACTGTTGACCAAATATAATCAGTATCAAGGGAGTAAAAGATCAATATTTACACTTTTGTAACCAAATAATTTCAGAGGAGACAAGAACATAATAGGCGTTTAAACAGTAGAATTTGGTAACATGCAAAGGCCCTAATAATGGGCTATCCACCTTACAATGAAGTAACCAGAAACCAGATGCTAAGTTAGAGCTTGTCCAGCTAGTTTCACTCTGAGGGAAGGAGGGAGAAAGAAACTGACCTTGTGAGATGATCAAAGCATAAGTTAAAAAGAAGAGTATCTGAGTAATGCTTAGAGGGATGAATTTAGTGTGCAATTTTGAGAATGCTTTTGGATACTACAGAACTTGGTTTCATCCTACTGAATCTGGTCAAGTCAAGGCAGTTGCATATTCAAGTAATCTCATGTTTTGTTTTTTGACACTAGTGAGATGTCAAGAAAGAAATTTCAGGTGATTGATACTGGGAAAATGCTGATGCTCCTTCTCCTGTCACTTGTGAGTTAACTGAGGGACCAGAACTGTGGCAGTCGGTGCTGAGACTCTCAGTGTCTTACACATTTGCCCAGGTGCACTGCAGTGGGAGAGCAACAGAGAGCAAAGACATTAAACACACAGATTTCTAGGTTTAATATAGTTTGAAAACTTCCTTCAGGGATTTTGTTCAGGCAATCAATGCCTGATTAATTCATCCAGGATTCTGGACTCTCATGTCTCATGTTTTTAAATTAAAAAAGAGAGAGACAGAGAGAGAAAGAAAGAGAGATGCCTGACTGACTTAGTTGAGTGTCTGACTCTTGATTTCAGCTCAAGTCATGATCTCACAGTTTGTGAGTTCCAGCCCCACATCGGGCTCTGTGCTGACAGTGTGGAGCCTGCTTGGGATTCTCTCTCTCTCCCTCTCTCTTTGCCCCTCCCCACTCTCTCTCTCAATATATATATATATATATATATTAATATTATTATTATATATATATTATTTATATACATATATATATTAATATACATATATATATTAATATATATACATATATATATTAAACTATATTGTTTATTTTACTTGTATGAAGTCATATATAATATGGTAAAAATGCCTTCTTAAACTTTCTATATTATTTTCTATAGTATGTGAAACACATAGAATCATATATTACAGTCATTTTCTGTATGCCTTATTTTTACAATTATTAATGTATAAGATCCTCGAAGGCAGGAATTAGGATACTATTGAGCACTTTGTCTTTAAACTATATATATACAATAAATGTATATTCAGGGATTGCTTTTGAAACTTCACCAGTAAGAGGATAAAGATCTGGCTATTATATATAGCCTGTAAGAAACAAAGCCTTTAACTCTTTGACAATTCCTGAATTTACAGGCTAACCCTGAGGGCCGTATTGGTCATAACGTCAAGTTGTATATACTTTTAATATACTTTACTGAATAAGTCTAAATGTTTTGCTTTTTATCTTAAGTGTGAAGGGCCCATAACTCAAAGCCTGCAAACCCAGTTGAGTTATTAAAAATTTTCTCTTAGGGAAAAAACAAAAACTTGGTTTATGATAGGATCTTTGTTGGTGAACTTCTCTGTTTAAAAATAAAAACATAAAGCCTAGCCTTAAAAAAATGGAACATTAAGAAAGTATACTCAAAATTCAAATAGAATTAGTTACAAAGCATTCACAAAATTTTACCAAGCCCACTGAGAAAGGTAGTGAATGATTTCATGAGGTTTCACTTTCTTTTTTTAAATTTTTTTAATGTTTATTTATTTTTGAGAGAGAGAGACAGAAGGCAAGTTGGGGAGAGGCACAGAGAGAGAGGAGGAACAGAATCTGAAGGAGCCTCCAGGCTCTGAACTGTCAGCACAGAGCCCAATGCAGGGCTCAAACTCACAAACCATGAGATCATGACCTGAGGCGAAGTCAGACACTTAACCAACTAAGCCACCCAGGGACATGAGGCTTTACTCTTAAAATAGACTAGACATTTATTTAACATCATGTAGTTTATTATTTTAACTAGCATGACATACATGTTCCGTTGCGTCTGACATGATTAATGCGGGCACCTGCTAAAGAGATGTTGAATGATTACTCAGAAAGAGGCTAACTAATCTCCATGAAATTTTGTTCATTATAGTGATCCAGTATGTCCTACTTAATGTACACAGCAGTATCAGCATTAGCATATTTGTCTTATGAACGTATACAGAGAGAAGGTTCTGACTTGTCCTTACAGTAGGTAAAAGGCCTAATACATATGAAGAAATTTTAAAGCACTAAATATGAAGAGTTCTAAGATTAAAAATAAATCACTCTTTGTAAAATATGTTTTAAATTAACAAAAAAAGTTTTTTATGTGTAACAATTATCCCAACTTACAACTTAGAACTGGTGAAATTTCTACTTTGGTGTGATTTCTTGCAACTTTTTAGCCATGTGTTTTTTTTTTTTTTTAACTAAGTTGAAATCCTAGTATGTATTACCATTTGTATTTGTTTTTTCATTTAACATACACTTAACTATTCTCATGTACCTCCAACTGGACATTAAAAAAATCAATGTATCACCTGTCTTTTAAATCCAATCCCCTTCTGGTATTTCCCATCACATAAGTGACACTGCCTGTTCATTCTGTTGCTTATGACAGACACTTGGGAGCCACCCTTTGCACTGCCTCTCCCTCTACAGTACTCTTGGCTTGGCAGAGTCACTCTTGCCCCTGCCAATATCATTTTCACACAAGAGTCAGAATGAGTTTTTCAAAATTGAAATATGGTCGGTCTTGCTACTGCTCTGCTTAAAACATTTCAATGATGTTGGCTTGCTCTTCCTTAACATAGGCACTTGTGATCTAGTTCATATATCTGTTCAGCCTCATCTTTCCCACTCTGGTCTTCTTCCACTAATTCAGATATTTGAAACTCCCTTATACTCTGGATATCTCATAATTTGCTCCTTCTGCCTGGAAGGTCTCCCTTTGCCCTTTTCACTTTGTTAATATTTTCAAGGGCTTACCTGAGCCATGTCACTTGCTCACGGAAATCTTGAGCAAGATTTGAGAATCTTGTGTATTCTTGATATCTTTCTTATACTTCTGCTTAGCAGCACTCATCAAAATTTAACTTCTATAACTCCTTGTGTAATATTTATTTACCTTGTGTCTCGAAAATTCTAGGATCCATGAGTACAGGAGTGCAGTTGTTTTTTCAAACTATATATTTGGTATTTCTAGGCCAGCATCTGACACTTCCGGACACTCAATAAATTGTTGTCCTTAGTTTGAATAAATGAAAGATGGCACTGACTCTAATAATGTTTTTTTCTGACCTATTTGCTTTGAAAACTCCCTCCACTTTATTTTTGACTTATTGCTACATAGTCATATCTGTAAAACATTTTCAATGTGAAATATTATATAGGTTTTAAGCTTGGAGGTCCTTATTGATCTATACTTTTTATAAGTATACATTTGTATTTCCATCTGGTTTTTGTTTTAAATTTTATATCAAATTAATACATTTATATTGAATTATTTGGTATTTGTTATAAGATTGAAAATTGTCCTCAACCATTTATTATAATGAGTCTCCATTTCTCCACTGGTCTCTGATGTCACCTGTTGTTGTATTCTTATCTATACAGGATCCGTTCTACATTTCAGAGGTTTTGGAATTTATACAAATTCTTATTCTTATGTTTTTGTTTCATTTCACTGGAATTTTTCTTCATAAATGATGGCTTCTCTGTTTTGGTAGAAATTGTACCTCCCCCCCCCCCCCCACCACACATACTTTGTGAGTTTTCACTATTATGTTCGTGTGTATGCTTCAGTGTTATGTGCATTGGGAAATGCTCATCCTAATGAAAATTTACCAGAAAATTAAGCAGAGACTGCAGTCTGCTTCCATTTGAACTTGGAAATTTAAGGATTTATTATTTATTATAGTGAAATGAAAGCTGCCTTGAATCTAGTTGAGCTTTCCACTAAAACCTTCCTTTAAAGTTTGTATTCGACCAAATTTTCTTGCCTACTTTTATGCAGTCCTCTTGTTGGAATAAGATACAGGACATTTTATAAGATATAACATTGCTTCTATTCCTTGGCTTTGGCTTTGGCCAGCCATAATTAGAATGGTTTAGCACAGCTGATAACCCATCTAACCTCTCCTCTGAAGAAAATGCTAGTCTGAGTTTTGAATTTTTTATTACATGTAGTTGCTAGGTGATTAAAGCATGGTATGAAAATTTTAAAAATGAATTCAATTACCACAAGCCATAAAACATATAACTTTGAGCCTACTATATGCCATGATCGGTGTTAGGTAGTTATTTTTCATTAAAAAAATGCAGCATTATGTTTCACAGACATAAAACAAAATTTATAATTGGATTTTGGGTTAAATAATTTCCTAAAACCTAATAAACTCTTGGGCCAGAATTTAAATCCAAATTTGATTCCAAATTATAATTTATTTTTTACTTAATCATATAGAAGTCACCTGATTATCCATACACTGTGGGACAAAATGATAAATGGTATTCCTTATCCTGTAAGGTAAATTAAGAACACATTCTTTGTATTTGATATTAAGTTTTGTTACAGTTAGAAAGGATTTTGAAAATCATGTAGTACATAATGGTTGGCATATCAGATAATACTGATATGGATAATATTGGCTATCATACTATTCCACAGATATAGGCTTCAAATAAAGATGAAAAAAAAATGAACATAAGAAAACTGTAGGGCAGATAGAGCCTATGCTCAGTGATAGTGAGCGAAGTATACCCTTCACTATTTATTTCATAGGTAACTATTAATAAAAAAATATATTGGATTATAATCTTATCAAGTTTAATCAGTAATAACTGTTAGAACTAAAATGTATGGAGACCTACTAACAGTTCAGAGGGGAAGGAATCTATTATTCAATAAATCACAACCAAATGACTGCTTTGGAAATTGTAAAGAAAAATCAATACACCCATTATTTCACACCTTACCTCAAAGCAAACTTGAAGTATGTTGAATATTTACATATTTATAAAACCAGGAGTAAATAAAAATGAACATATATTAAATCTGGGTAGAAGTAGTGGGAAGCAGATTTTCTAAGTTCAGATATAGTATGGAAAAAAGCACACAAAACAAAGATTGATAAATTTAAGCACATTGCAATAGAAAACATTCATGTATTTAATATGCAATAAAACTAATACATATGAAAATTATTTGGCATGAAAGTAAAGTTGATAATTAAAAAATAAATCATTCAAATTTGTAGTATAAACCAAAACCTCAAAATGTAAGTGGTGAAAAAATATAAAGTCATCATGACCAACAACTAACTTGGAAAAATCATAATACTTATTAACAAGTAAAGAAATGCTAATTAAGCCATCAGTGAAACATTTATTTTCCCTTTCAGTTTAGGAAATACTAAAGAATACTTTAGGTTGATAAAAGAGAAGTCAAATGTGTATTTTCTTTGGTGTTGGAAGTGTGATTTCTATAAACAATCTTAAAAACAATTTTGCAATATTTGTTAAGTAATTCCATAATTCCATATCCTGGGTTCTGGTAAAAAGAAATTATCCTGGGACAGAATGGGAAAACTTGAAGCAAATATATGTTTAGTGAGGCATTACTCTTAATATTAAAATTTGGAAATAACTTTGATACCTAACAATTAGGAATATGTAGATACTGTGGAATATTCATTCAGTATTACCCAGTTCTTAAAATGGTATGTTCAAAAACTAGTACCATCAATTCATTTTCATGCAATTTTCCGTTATAATTTTAAGGAATCAAGTGCAATGCAAAATAATCTTAGTCTACTTTAATTTGGGGTTTTACTAGAAAGATGGGTTCCCCTTTTTCATCAATGAAATTGATAGAAAACTATGAGATTATGTTTTTGGTTGTTTAAATGTTGATATATTGGTTTTCCCTAGTTCCTACCTGCCTGGGCATGTAAATTACTGATATTGACATAACTCAAAATCTCCTGGACTGTGCTGCTACCTACAAATGTAGCAACTCCAGTTTCCAGTGCCCACACCATCGCACAGCTCATTTCCTGCGGAGATTTCATGAAGTTTGGAGTCCTCTGGTTTCTACACGTGCTTATGACCACGCCCACTTTTATTGGGATTGCCTCTTCTCTGCGGAAGCCATTTTCTAAAAGGTGGTATTTGTGGGTGTTGTTCCACGGTGTATGCAATAGTCACGAATCTAGCCATCTACACTGGGATCATCATGGTTTTACCACGATTGCTTTAGATTTAAGTGCTTTGTTTTTCTTCCTGAGCCCACTCCTATTCCAATGAGGTCGCAGTTTCTGCTGCTTTTTTACGGTCTTCAAGGTTGCCTTGATCAGGCCTGCTGCGTTGTGCTCTCCAGGGTATTCACAGGCACTTGGAAATCCCTGATGCACAGCCAGGAAGTTCAACTTCTTAACCAAACAGCTGGAACTTCTTCACCAGGTGCAGGGGTGCTTTCACTGCTCCTCCAGGTAAATCCATCTGTGTCCTGTGTCCCTGTTTCTGTCTCTCACTGGTCCCTGCTGCCAAGCACTCATGGTGCCAAAATAGTACGACAACTATATCAAAGAGAATGCAGCAAGGAAAAGAAGAAAGCTTTTTTCCCCTTAATGTCACATTTCACTAGAGGATCCCAAAGCTGTACTGCTTGTGATCCAAGGTTTTACAAAATGTACTTCCCTTTTTTTTCTTACAGCCATTTTCATTTCAAAGATCTAAATTCAAGTGACACTCTGCTGTATTCATAATCGCCAGCCTTTTTTGATGACTAAAATCTTTTTTTTACTGGCTTAAGACTCTCACATCTGGCTTTATGTCTTCCACATCTTCCTAGGAATCCAGCTGTCCACTGGCAGTTCTTTCTACCACTACCAAGCAACTTTCTTGACTAGAATCTAAATGGGGACCCTCTTTCCTGCCATTCCCCACATGTATTCAGTGGGAGGCATTACACACATTCTTCGCTCTGAGAAACTCTGGAGTCCAGAGCAAATCCAAAGCAGCAACAACTTCTCCTGTAGGTCATCATCAGAACATTCACTCAGTTCCTTGTTCACTTTTTAAACTTTGCAGCTGGGATTCAGGTGAGAGATTTAAGAACTGGATAAATGGTTCTCAGAACACACTTGAGAAACTTTCGCCTTTCAATCTATTTGTAGCTCTCATGTATCACCTTAGGGTCTCAACAAAACCTCCCTTTTGATACAAAGTTACATATACTGTTTGTCAATAAAATCCCAACCCTAGAATTCAGTCCTATGATGGGTTCTGGAGGTTAAAGTAATAACTAATTTGATGTGTTTTATTGTTTGTATTTTAACAGAGCAGATTACATCAATGAGGTTGTCCCTAAATCGTATCTAAGTAACTTAAATGTTTTCCTGACACTTTCACAATTGGCCCCTGAAGTACATTACCAAATACACATGTTGATTTATGAGAGGCTCTAGATCAAACAACTGAACTTCAACCTTTCACAAAAGTGTTTTTACTAAGAGACAAAATTACTAGATTTCTTGAAAACATAGATTTCCTAAACTATCACAATATCATAATGTAAATTCAGATCTAGAATAGATCAGATTATTTTTCTTTGAGTGCAATTTTTATCTTTTACTTGGATTTGCATTTAGAAACCTTCATAAATAACAACAAAATGTTAATAATACATAAAGAATGTTTCTATTAGCAGTTGTCATTATAAAAAGTTTATTGTGATAAGCCTTATAGATTAAAGTGATACTGATGTGCTGCTGAACTTCTGAATATAGATCTAAAATAAATCAAATCTCCAATTTTTCCCCCTGGAAACAAGTGTATTGATTTGTCTTTCACATAATGTGATTTAGCTCTCTAAAACAAGATGTTTAGAGGAACCATTTTACGTTTCATCTCTAACGATTTTAGAGGCAATGGCCATGGATTTCCACTCCACCTTTATATATATATATATATATATATATATATACATACATACACATATATATTGGAATATATGTATATACATATGTGCATATATACATGCATGTGTGGAATGAATACATATATAAGCAATAAATAGATACAATACATATATGTGAACTACACATATGCTTATATATATATGGAATGCCTATTTTGTATATGGAATACATATATAAATACATATATATGCATATGTATACTTATGTAAACATATACTCTCTAAATAAACAAAAGCAAACTAAATAATGAATTCATTTTAAATGTTTAAACATCCCTAAATTTCTGCTTATTGGTTTCTTAGCAAATTATTCCTAGTTTCTCACCTGCATTCCTTAAAATGGTAAGTAAATTTCTGTTGCTATGGTTTAGAATTTTGAACAGAAGACTGACAATTACATGATTCAAAGTAGATGACAGTTTGCCTTTTTGGAGGTAGTATTTATAGTCTAAAATAATAATTATCTGTAAGATTGTCAAGGAGTTACAAAGTTATTACAATTATTAAACACTTTTATTCATCATAGTGATTTGGAATGCGGCATTAAATGGTTAGTCTCTGCCTTTGTAGTAGAAATTATACATTTTTCATATAATGAGTGAGGTAAAAGATTGAAAAGAGAGAAATCCAAATAAATTAGGCACTGACAATTAAATAATAGATATCTTAGTATAGAAGACTTGGCATAGTGATCAAACCAATGGTATATCCTTTCCATGATTCAATTTCTTAGTAATTCTGGCCAGTTAATATAATGGCAAATTTAGAATGGCAGCACAAATATATTATTAATGGCCTGGTTTGTCCATTAACTAGGAATTTAACTTAACTCTTTATTCTATATAATATTTGGTGCTGTAGAAATCTGTAATAATCCTATCTACTGTGTTAAGGATCTTTCATTTGACTTATTTTTAAATGGCCTCTTTCATGATTCGTAAGAAACAAACCATTAAAGCATTCTGGGATTCTCTATATAAGTCCATGTAAATAATATCAATATCCCTCATAATTCTATAAACTTAATTTATCTGTCATTCAATCTTCATATTTCCAAAATAAAAATCTTCTTTGATCTTGTCAAATAGAAGAATATAGTTATTCTCTTGATTGTCTTACTCTTATAAATATCTTTCCTTTCTCTGTTTTTGTTTTTATTTTGTTTTGAGTTTTAGTAAATGGTGATCCCAAACTGTATTCAGGTATTATTTTGAGACCTTAGTGTGGGAGGAGCCTAAGTCAGTGTGACTTAATGAAAAAATATTTGTTTTTGATCAAAATCTTGGCTCTCCTCATTACCAGGCATGACCTTATGCAATTTATTTTGACTCTTGTCCCTTAACTTTTGTTATTTATAAAATATAATAATACTTTCCTCATTGAGTTTTTATCATATGTAAGTGAGATGCCATATAAGTAGTATTTAGACATGTTGCATAGAAGCTCAACTAACAGCAACCATTATTATAGCCATTATTATTAGACCCAATAAAGGACAAAGCATAACTGTTCTACCACCTGCCCTCAGGAGCATGCAATATTGTTGTTTGTTTTTTTGTTTTTTTTTGTTTTTTGTTTTTTTCTGTTCATCCTCGCCAGAAATGCTGATACAAGAGCCAGGGCCACGATCTTAGATGCATGTTCTTTATTCCTGAAAATCCATTTCTGGGACTGTTTCTATCTCCTCCACTTGTGAATATAGAGTAACTGCTTACTTGGAAGATGACTAGGCCTAGAAAGACCAAGATTTTACTAATTGTTAGGGAAAGTGCTTCTGTTCTTGCACACGTGGATATATTTTTTTAATTAACTTTTTCTTACCATCTGAGTTTTAGAATAGGCGTAGACTACAAAAAAAGTGGAAATAGGGTCCTTGATTTTGTCTTTAACCTAGACAAAAGAGTGCCTCATCAGTCTAGCTCATAAAAAGAATCACATCAGACTTTGGTGACAAAGTATAATAGTAAGAAAGATGTGTAGAATTGGACTTGAACTCTGAATATGTATTTCTTTGGGGGACCTTAAAAAGGACTTGACAGTAATCGAAAAAGACTATGTTTTTATATGACTTATGAAAATCCATGGTCAAATATTTAATAGAGTCCATATGATAGAGCATTTGGTTTATTGTTTGTTATTTTTTACTCTGTGTCTCTAAGCTAGGCTGGCCAATTCTCAAACAGTATGGTTGGTCAGTGGTTAGTAAAAATACACATAGAGTTACTTTCAGCATTAACTCTCACTTTCTGTTTCTTTCCATCTTTAGCTTCTCTAATGTTGTATTTGTCTCAGTGACTGAATTTGTCTTCCTTAGCTTTGATCTTTGATACACACCCTAGGGTATAAGTTTCATTTATTCATTTAGTCTTATAAACAAACAAAAGCTACAATGTGATTAAAAGTTTGACCTTCTAGGTAACCACTGCCAGATCTCTGGGCTGCAACTCCCTTGGTAAATGGCCCAGATGGACACAGAGTGGACACCCTCACAGAATGATCTAAATCCTGTTACATTTTAAAACACATTTTACTGTAAAAATGAAGCACACATATTGAAAAGTACACAAGACAAAAATGTAAGTTTATGAGTTATCATAAAGTGAACAAATTTACTCACTAAGATGAAGATATAGAGTATCCTGGCACTCTTGAAGCTCCCTTTTTGTCCTAGTCCCGTTTGTCCATTCTTCCAAAGATAACCAGTATCTTGGCTTTTATAATAATCCTTGTCTGATATTCTTGATGGTATTGTTACATAATTATGCATTCTTAAGTATTAGAATTAAGTTTCCCAGATTTTTAAATTTCATTTCAAAAGAAACACACAGCATGTATTTTTATTTTGCTTCTTTCATGAATTATTTTGTATGGAATTTATTCTTGTTTGTGGGATTTGTTGATTACTTCTCCGTTGTGTGCATATTTCATAATTTAAGTACTCATTCTAGTTTCTTGGACATTTAAGTTAGTTGCTAATATTGACTAATATCCTAAGTATTCGTATTCATATTCTTTCATACATATGATTGCATTATTCTTTTGGATGTATTCCTAGGTGTGGACTTACCAGATCAGGAGGTAAAAGTATGTTCCGCTTTAACAGACAATGCTGAAAGTTTTCCAGAGGATTATATCAATTTACATTCCAACCACCAATGTCTGAGACTTTCCATTACTATACATCTTCTTCAACTTTTGGAATTTTCTGACGTTTTAATGTTGCTATTTTAATGGGTCCATAAAAATCATTCATTTTAGTTCTAATTGGCATTTCTCTGATAATAGTGAGCATCATTTTAGATATTTATTGGACATGTAAAATCGGGCTATTTGATGAAATATTTGTTTAACTGTTTTGTCCAGACCCTACTGGATTCTTTATCTTTTTTTTTTTTTTTTTGGTACAAGGAGTTCTTTATATATTTTGGATATCTTAGATTATAAGGTAGATGTTTAAAAATGAAATATTACTATTTGATATGCTTAAGTATCCAAAAATTCCAATTATAGAATTTTGGCTTCATTTAAACATTCTCATGGATTAACTTAATAATAAATAAATGGAGTAAATTTTAACTTAAAATAAATATACACCAATAAAAATACTG
This sequence comes from Panthera uncia, assembly GCF_023721935.1. Lineage (NCBI taxonomy): Eukaryota > Metazoa > Chordata > Mammalia > Carnivora > Felidae > Panthera > Panthera uncia. Next base: position 53,921,785 of record NW_026057580.1, read on the forward strand.
AATTTATGTTTTAGGATATGATTCTTATTTAACATTTGACTTAAACACCGAATACCACTAAAAGCAAAAGTTGAAAACCACTGCATCCAGAAAACAAACAAACAAAATCCACGTGAACTTATCAGGCAGATTTAAGTTTTTTCTAGATTGATGCTAAAAAAATGCCACTTCCTTCTTAAAGATACACACATTATAAGTTTCTGGAATATCTTTTAAAATTGGGCTTATTAATTTCTAGATCGTGGATTGTGAGGGTATCCTTAGAATGGCTTTACGGTTTTCTGGAGCCCTTGCACATTTCTGCAAAATTGTCTATTTATATTTGAGGGGGGCGTTTGGGAGAAGAATGTATCAAAGCCTTAATTACACCTCCACTTTCAGTATCCCCAATAAAAGTATATTGCAGAATCAAAGGAATTTTGATTTCCCCAGCCCCAAGCAAAAGAGAACTGCAGGAAGGGCTATGGCTTTTATAACTTTGCGGGCTTTCTATCGGTTACAGAAGCACCCCCCTATTTGTTAAGGTGCTTTTCAGATTTTGATCCCATTATTGTCATTGAAGGAGTCTGATACTAGTCGTCCTTCTGGGTTCTGTGTAAGAATATTAAACCTCTGCCTTCAGGGAATACAAAGATTCAAGCAAGTGTTTAATATTTAGAACTCAGCATCTTTTCAGATTGGTTAAATTACTCCGAATATGTCACCTTACACAAGTAACTTTGAAGGTGGCAATGGCCACCACAGATAGCTATTGAAGAATTGGTCTTTAATTTTATTTATTTAATTAATTAAATAATTTAAATTTAAACAACCACATGTGACTAATGTGTACCACTTTGAACGGTGAAGGTCTAGAAAATTACCTGCCTAGAAAAATTTCTGAAGCATTTCTTGTAGGAACCATGTTGACAAGCTGTCATTCTTCAAGCATAATGGCGGTTTCAGAAAATTCCAAATTCTATACTACTTTTTGAAACTTTATATTGATATTTCTCAAAATGTCCTGGTCTTTTGATTTATTTATATCTGTTATATTGATATTTAGTGTCCCTATTAAAAGTAATGGAATAGCCTAAACTTTTACATGAGTTTATTTTCTCATTTATGTTTCTCATTTATTGCTTTTTTCAAAATAATTACTAAAAAGAAATCACCAAAAGATCTGATGGACATAATTTATTGGGTTTTATTCCTATATCATGTCATTCTTTTTGCACAAAGTTTAACAAGTGGTCCCAATTAACAATTAAAAAAAAAAAAAGAAAGAAAGAAAGCTTGCTTTAGAACTTGAATGGCTATATTAAAATAGATATTTGTCTTTTTCCAATATATTTCCTCAGTTTTATATAGCATTTAGCCCATGACAGTTTGCTGTCTTATTTTATTCACTCTCCCACTTTTTAAAAGGTATGACTTAAAAAAAAATAATGACAATTTATCTGACAGTTGACAATGTGAACTATTAGCAGTGGATTTTCTGTTTCAACATTTGACCTTTTGGTACAAGTAACACACTAAAAAGATGTTTCTTAAAATAATATACCCAATAGTTTTCATTTAAAAAATAATATTGTTTTGAGGGCTCCTGGGTGGCTTAGTTGATTAAGTGTCCAGCTTTAGCTCAGGCTATGATCTCACGGTCTGTGAGTTCAAGCCCCGCATCGGGCTCTGTGCTGGCAGCTCAGAGCCGGGGCCTGCTTCAGATTCTGTGTCTCATTCTCTCTCTGCCCCTTCCCCACTCGCACTCGCTCTCTCTCTCTCTCTCTCTCTCAAAAATAAAATAAAAACATTAAAAAAATAAAAATAATATTGTTTTTAATATTTTCTTACTGCTTGTATTTTCCTGTAGTTTCACTTTTCAAAAACTGGTGAGCATATATGTGTTTTTTTTTTTAATTTTCATTTATTCTTCTGAATGTTGGCTTGTGTTGTTTCAATATTATTTAGAGTGAAACTTTCTGTACTCATTTTTGCTCTTTACTTAAAGTCAAATTCAATGTCCTGGCTTGCTTTGTGGGTCTAAATAAATTTGTTTAAGGAAGCACCCTAACTTACCTTAAAACCTTAATTCAGCATTACATCATAGTAGAGTAGTCCATGAATCTTTGTGTTAAAAAGACAATTGAAGCTTCCTAGTACTTTAACTACAGTTTTCTAACCTCATTAACTTGTTGAGATAGTTCATCTATAGAATAACTATATCTGTTGTACTAAGGACTATTAGTCTATAATTATTAAATTGTTGGAGTGTTTAAAATATTAAATGGTCGGTTTGAATCTTTGTAGGGTTAATATTATTCCCAAGCATGAATTTTGAGAAAAAACAGAACACACCTAATTACTCAGGAGAAAATAGTGCTCAAAACAACAAGAAAATAAAATGGGGGAAATGGGAACAGAGAGATGGGAGTGTGAATTACAAGGTATCACAGTATCACAGAGGAGTAAAAGCAAGGAATACAATTTCTTTTTGTGCATACCGACATTTTCCCAAACTTTTTGTTTTGATTTGATTTGTCTATCCATTTCTCCTTTTTCTGATAACTCATTCATATTCATAAAGTTAATGAAATTATCAACTTACTAGTAAACTTTACTATCCCATATCAAATAATTTGAGAAAATATTCTTACTGGTCAGGAAATGCTTATCAAACCAACCAAACAACTAAAAAATGAACATCTTCCCTAATTTGGAAACACCTTTTAATTCACAGATTTTACATTGTTTGAATCATTTAGTTAAGATGCTTGGAATAAGAGAAACCATAATCATAGCTATTTCAGAGAATACTTCAAAACTTAGAGGATGTAATCTCAATCTTACAGTAAACTGAAATATTTAGCAACAGATAATTTTACTTCTCTGTGTTCATTCAGTAAACTGATAAATCTTAGAATGTGGATTTGCAAGATTCTATGTTATGTTGACAAATGAGCCATACTTATGCTTAATTCACATCATTCAACGTAACTCCAACACGAAATGCCAACCTGTGATCTGGGTTTTGCAGCCTTATGTTAATCATAAACACACACCTAATGTTAACAGGGAAAAATAAGCAAGAATTTCTATTAATACTAAGGTAGTATGTATTTTTAACATTTCTCTTGAAACATCCTGAAATGGCAGTGTTGACTTTTGCTCCTTCATTTTGCTTCCTTCATTTCTCCTATTCTCCTTTTGAAATACACTCTCAAGACATTAGTGAAACTGATAACAGAAGCAAAATTATTAGAAGTCATTATGTCAGACAAAAGCCAAAGCCATACCACAACAGTGATCTCACATGAAGACTTTAAAAAATATTCTCATTGACATCATAACTTTTCTTCCTAATCATCAGAAATGGTTCAATTATTTAAAAAATAAGTAAATTTTCCAAAACTGTGCTAGGGTTTTTTAAAGGGTAGAACTTTTTAATAGATCTCAGAGAACTTAAACAAATAGAACTGCCCATAACTTCACATCATCATTCTTTTTGTTGTTAAAGGCAACAATCAGTGATAATGTTGGCAGCTAATAGCGTAACAGTTAAGATTTGACATCGACCTCTGACAGCACATTTTAGATTCCATTTATTACTGAGACATCAGCTAACAAAGATCGGAAGGGACAGTCCGCCCCTCCCACATCCACTTTGGTGTGTTACAGCAGAAGTAAATTGATTTAAGTGACAAAGTCTCAATTACCACTGTTCTTTTCACGCAATATTTAATGGATTCTAAATCTGTGGAGAGAATCATACTCAGTGTCTAATTCTAAATAGCATCGTAACCATAAAAATGTGACTCCTCTGTCAGCCCAACATAGGCCTCCTATGGAAGATTTTAAAAGAACCATGCACAGAGCTGCAAATATTTCATTTTAACTTCCATCCCATCCCATGCTGTGATGTTTTCCTTGTTCCTTATGTGCGGGTCAGCCTGCATATTTCCCACAGAATTCCCGCAGAGGACCTTTGACTTGTACATGAAGTTATAAAAACATTTGGTTGAGCTAGGCTACGAAATAAGGAGACACATTCCAAAACTTTACCCTGTAAAATCCTATGAAAATAGTTACAAAGAGAAAGCTAATTACCTGAGTGGGAAGTTGCCTTTATTCAATTTCTTTATTGTAATTTTTAAAATGTTTCCACAAATCCCATGGAAACTACTATCAGTAACTTAAAATCAAAATACACACATGTAAATATATTTTCTTTGCCTACGTTGGTGGCCTGAAGATGGTAATGGGGGAAAAACTTGTTTTGAGTGAACTCTGATATCAAGAACGGTACTACATCCTCTACATGGCATAGTCAAGAGTGTTCTTACTTTCCAAAAGGTACCTTTGAGGTAAGTAGATTTTTGTGTGAGCGCAAGTTAGAGGGGTGGCAGTTGGTGTTTATTACGTGGCTATTTGGTTCATAATATTGAAACCAGCATGTTCTAGAAGTGAAGATATTAATTAATTAAAACAAGGTAAGTCACCTTCTTTAAACCAATTAAAAACAAAGTATCACAGAGTGGTTTTTGGTTTTCTCAAGGCCTAGTCATTAAATTTGTTCTTAATTGCTGTAACACATATCCCTAACTTCAAAAGTCACTTCAGGAATTTTGGCATTACCACATGTGATATTACAATCTTTTTGGTTTTCTGAACAGGTAGATTAGGGATAATATTAATATTAAATTAATTTAATATTAGTGCTAAATTGAAGCTGTGCAACAACGTGTGGTGAGGTGAGGAGATAGAACGTTCACTGCCTAGCTTCCTAAGCTAATTGGCTTCCCGGTGTTTTGCCTTTCAAAAGGGCACCCTAGAGTGCCCCGCAGTTCCGCACCACTCCAGGGACTATCCAAAATGATGAAACGGAAGAATTCCCCTCAAAAAAAGTCTAGGAAATAATGACAGCTAACGAACGGATCAAAAATGATTTAAACAATATAACAGAAAGTGAATTTAGAATAATAGTCGTAAAATTAATCGCTGGGCTTGAAAACAGTATAGAGGACAGCAGAGAATCTCTTGCTACAGAGATCAAGGGACTAAGGAACAGCCAGGAGGAGCTTAAAAAAATGCTATTAATGAGCTGCAAAATAAAATGGAGACGACCACGGCTCGTACTGAAGAGGCAGAGGAGAGAATAGGTGAACTAGAAGATAAAATTATGGAAAAAGAAGAAGCTGAGAAAAATAGAGATAAAAAAATTCAGGAGTACGAGGGGAAAATTAGACAACTAAGTGATTCACTAAAGAGAAATAATCTACGCATAATTGGTTTTCCAGAGGAGGAAGAGAGAGGGAAAGGTGCTGAAGGGGTACTTGAAGAAATTATAGCTGAGAACTTCCCTGATCTGGGGAAGGAAAAAGGCATTGAAATCCAAGAGGCACAGAGAACTCCCTTCAGACGTAACTTGAATCGATCTTCTGCACGACATATCATAGTGAAACTGGCAAAATACAAGGATAAAGAGAAAATTCTGAAAGCAGCTGGGGATAAACATGCTCTAACATATAAAGGGAGACCTATAAGACTCGTGACCAATCTCTCTACAGAAAATTGGCAGACCAGAAAGGAATGGCAGGAGATCTTCAATGTGATATACGGAAAAAACATGCAGCCGAGAATCCTTTATCCAGCAAGTCTGTCATTTAGAATAGAAGGAGAGATAAAGGTCTTCCCAAACAAACAAAAACTGAAGGAATTTGTCACCACTAAACCAGCCCTACAAGATATCCTAAGGGGGATCCTGTGAGACAAAGTACCAGAGACATTGCTACAAGCATGAAACCTACGGACATCACAATGACTCTAAACCCATATCTTTCTATAATAACACTGAATGTAAATGGACTAAATGCGCCAACCAAAAGACATAGGGTATCAGAATGGATAAAAAAAACAAGACCCATCTATTTGCTGTCTACAAGAGACTCATTTTAGACCTGAGGACACCTTCAGATTGAGAGTGAGGGGATGGAGAACTATTTATCATGCCACTGGATGTCAAAAGAAAGCTGCAGTAGCCATACTTATATCAGACAAACTAGACTTTAAATTAAAGGCTATAACAAGAGATGAATAAGGGCATTATATAATAATCACAGAGTCTATCCATCAGGAAGAGCTAACAATTATAAATGTCTATGCGCCGAATACAGGAGCCCCCAGATATACAAACCAATTACTCATAAACATAAGCAACGTAATTGATAAGAATGTGGTAATTGCAGGGGACTTTAAAACTCCACTTACAGAAATGGATAGATCATCTAGACACATGGTCAATAAAGAAACAAGGGACCTGAATGATACATTGGATCAGATGGATTTGACAGATATATTTAGAACTCTGCATCCCAAAGCAACAGAATATACTTTCTTCTTGAGTGCACATGGAACATTCACGAAGATAGATCACATATTGGGTCACAAAAGAGCCCTTCATAAGTATACAAGAATTGAGATCATACCATGCATACTTTCAGACCACAATGCTATGAAGCTTGAAAACAACCACAGGAAAAAATCTGGAAAACCTCCAGGGCATGGAGGTTAAAGAACACCCTAGTAAAGAATGATGGGTCAACCAGGCAATTAGAGAAGAAATTAAAAAATATATGGAAACAAATGAAAATGAGTATACAACAATACAAACACCTGGGATGGGCAGTCCTGAGAGGAAAATACATTGCAATCCAGGCCTATCTCAAGAAACAAGAAAAATCCCAAATGCAAAATCTAACAGCACACCTAAAGGAAATAGAAGCAGAGCAGCAAAGACACCCCAAGCCCAGCAGAAGAAGAGAAATCATAAAGATCAGAGCAGAAATAAACAATATAGAAGCTAAAAAACCTGTAGAGCAGATCAATGAAACCAAGAGTTGGTTTTTTGAAAAAATAAACAAAATTGATAAAACTCTAGCCAGGCTTCTCAAAAAGAAAAGGGAGATGACCCAAATAGATAAAATCATGAATGAAAATGAAATTATTACAACCAATCCCTCAGAGATACAAGCAATTATCAGGGAATACTATGAAAAATTATATGCCAACAAACTGGACAACCTGGAAGTAATGGACAAATTCCTAAACACCCACACGCTTCCAAAACTCAATCAGGAGGAAATAGAAAGCTTGAACAGACCCATAACCAGTGAAGAAATTGAATCAGTTATCAAAAATCTCCCAAGAAGTAAGAGTCCAGGACCAGATGGCTTCCCTGAGGAGTTCTACCAGACGTTTAAAGCAGAGATAATACCTATCCTTCTCAAGCTATTCCAAGAAATAGAAAGGGAAGGAAAACTTCCAGACTCATTCTATGAAGGCAGTATTACTTTGATTCCTAAACCAGACAGAGACCCAGTAAAAAAAGAGAACTACAGGCCAATATCCCTGATGAATATGGATGCAAAAATTCTCAATAAGATACTAGCAAATCGAATTCAACAGCATACAAAAAGAATTATTCACCATGATCAAGTGGGATTCATTGCTGGGATGCAGGGCTGGTTCAACATTTGCAAATCAATCAATGTGATGCATCACATTAATAAAAGAAAAGATAAGAACCATATGATCCTGTCAATTGATGCAGAAAAGGCCTTTGACAAAATCCAGCACCCTTTCTTAATAAAAACCCTCGAGAAAGTCGGGATAGAAGGAACATACTTAAACATCATAAAAGCCATTTATGAAAAGCCCACAGCTAACATCATCCTCAATGGGGAAAAACTGAGAGCTTTTTCCCTGAGATCAGGAACACGACAGGGATGCCCACTCTCACCGCTGTTGTTTAATATAGTGCTGGAAGTTCTAGCATCAGCAATCAGACAACAAAAGGAAATCAAAGGCATCAAAATTGGCAAAGATGAAGTCAAGCTTTCACTTTTTGCAGATGACATGATATTATACATGGAAAATCTGAAAGACTCCACCAAAAGTCTGCTAGAACTGATACATGAATTCAGCAAAGTTGCAGGATACAAAATCAATGTACAGAAATCAGTTGCATTCTTACACACTAATAATGAAGCAACAGAAAGACAAAGAAACTGATCCCATTCACAATTGCACCAAGAAGCATAAAATACCTAGGAATAAATCTAAACAAAGATGTGAAGGATCTGTATGCTGAAAACTATAGAAAGCTTATGAAGGAAATTGAAGAAGATATAAAGAAATGGAAAAACATTCCGTGCTCATGGATTGGAAGAATAAATATTGTGAAAATGTCAATACTACCCAAAGCTATCTACACATTCAATGCAATCCCAATCAAAATTGCACCAGCATTCTTCTCGAAGCTAGAACAAGCAATCCTAAAATTCATATGGAACCACAAAAGGCCCCGAATAGCCAAAGTAATTTTGAAGAAGAAGACCAAAGCAGGAGGCATCAGAATCCCAGACTTTAGCCTCTACTACAAAGCTGTCATCATCAAGACAGCATGGTATTGGCACAAAAACAGACACATAGACCAATGGAATAGAATAGAAACCCCAGAACTAGACCCACAAACGTATGGCCAACTCATCTTTGACAAAGCAGGAAAGAATATCCAATGGAAAAAAGACAGTCTCTTTAACAAATGGTGCTGGGAGAACTGGACAGCAACATGCAGAAGGTTGAAACTAGACCACTTTCTCACACCATTCACAAAAATAAACTCAAAATGGATAAAGGACCTGAATGTGAGACAGGAAACCATCAAAACCCTAGAGGAGAAAGCAGGAAAAGACCTCTCTGACCTCAGCCGTAGCAATGTCTTACTCGACACATCCCCAAAGGCAAGGGAATTAAAAGCAAAAAATGAACTACTGGGACCTTATGAAGATAAAAAGCTTCTGCACAGCAAAGGAAACAACCAACAAAACTAAAAGGCAACCAACGGAATGGTAAAAGATATTTGCAAATGACATATTGGACAAAGGGTAGTATCCAAAATCTATAAAGAGCTCACCAAACTCCACACCTGAAAACAAATAACCCAGTGAAGAAATGGGCAGAAAACATGAATAGACACTTCTCTAAAGAAGACATCCAGATGGCCAACAGGCACATGAAAAGATGCTCAACATCGCTCCTCATCGGGGAAATACAAATCAAAACCACACTGAGATATCACCTCACGCCAGTCAGAGTGGCCAAATGAACATATCAAGAGACTATAGATGCTGGAGAGGATGTGGAGAAATGGGAACCCTCTGACACTGTTGGTGGGAATGGAAACTGGTGCAGCCACTCTGGAAAGCAGTGTGGAGGTTCCTCAAAAAATTAAAAATGGACCTACCCTATGACCCAGCGGTAGCACTGCTAGGAATTTACCCAAGGGATACAGGGGTACTGATGCATAGGGGCACTTGTACCCCCATGTTTATAGCAGCACTCTCAACAATAGCCAAATTATGGAAAGAGCCTAAATGTCCATCAACTGATGAATGGATAAAGAAATTGTGGTTTATATACACAATGGAGTACTACGTGGCAATGAGAAAGAATAAAATATGGCCCTTTGTAGCAACATGGATGGAACTGGGTAGTGTGATGCTAAGTGAAATAAGCCATACAGAGAAAGACAGGTACCATGTGTTTTCACTCTTATGTGGATCCTGAGAAACTTAACAGAAACCCATGGGGGAGGGGAAGGAAAAAAAAAAAGAGGTTAGAGTGGGAGAGAACCAAAGCATAAGAGACTCTTAAAAACTGAGAACAAACTGAGGGTTGA